>NC_092173.1:51259956-51559956 GCF_045791955.1 Oncorhynchus clarkii lewisi
CCTGGTTCTGAGCCAATTGCAATTTTCTTAAGTCCTTTTTTGTGTCACCTGACCACACGACTGAACAGTAGTCCAGATGCGACAAAACTAGGGCCTGTAGGACCTGCCTTGTTCATAGTGTTGTTAAGAAGGTAGAAACTAGGGCCTGTAGGACCTGCCTTGTTGATAGTGTTGTTAAGAAGGCAGAGCATCGATTAATTATGGACAGACTTCTCCCCATCTTAGCTACTACTGCATCAATATGTTTTGACCATGACAGTTTAGAATCTAGTGTTACTCCAAGCAGTTTAGTCATCTCAACTTGCTCAATTTCCACATGATTTATTACAGATTTAGTTGAGGTTTAGGGTTTAGTGAGTGTTTTGTTCCAAATGCAATGCTTTTATTTTTAGAAATATTTAGGACTAACTTATTCCTTGCCACCCACTCTGAAACTAACTGCAGCTCTTTGTTGAGTGTTGCAGTCATTTCAGTCACTTTAATAGCTGACTTGTATAGTGTTGAGTCATCCACATACATAGAAACTCTGGCTTTACTCAAAGTCAGTGGCATGTCGTTAGTAAAAATTCAAAAAAGGAAGGGGCCTGAACAGCTACCCTGGGGATTTCCTGATTCTAACCGGATTATATTTCATATGCTTCCATTGAAGAACACCCTCTGTGTTCTGTTAGACAAGTCACTCTTTATCCACATTATAGCAGGGGGTGTAAAGCCATAACACATATGTTTTTTCAGCAGCAGACTATGATCGATAATGTCAAAAGCTGCACTGAAGTCTAACAATACAGCCCCCACAATCATTTTATCATCAATTTCTCTCAGCCAATCATCAGTCATTGGTGTAAGTGCTGTGCTTGTTGAGTGTCCTTCCCTATAAGCATGCTGAAAGTCTGTGGTCAATTTGTTTACTGTGAAATAGCATTGTATCTGGTCAAACACAATTTTTCCAGAAGTTTACTAAGGGTTGATAACAGGCTGATTGGTCAGTTATTTGAGCCAGTAAAGGGTGTTTTAATATTCTTGGTTAGAGAAATGCCTTTAGCTTCCCTGCAGACCTGAGGGAACACACTCTTAGTAGGCTTAAATTGAAGATTTGGCAAATAGGACTGGCAATATCGTCTGCTATTATCCTCAGTAATTTTCCATCTAGATTGTCAGACCTCGGTGCCTTGTCATTGTTGATAGACAACAATAATTCTTCACCTCTTCCACACTGACTTTACGGAATTCAAAAGTACAGTTCTTGTATTTCATAATTTGGTCCGATATACTTGGATGTGTAGTGTCAGCGTTTGTCGCTGGCATGTCATCCCTAAGTTTGCTTATCTTGCCAATGAAAAAGTCATTAAAGTAGTTTGCAATATCAGTGGGCTTTGTGGTGAATGAGCCATCTGATTCAATGAATCAAGCCGAGTTGGTTTTTTTCCCAAAATTTCATTTAAGTTGCCCCAAAGCTTTTTACTATCATTCTTTATATAATTTATCTTTGTTTCATAGTGTAGTTTATATTTATTTTTAAAAATTGTTTAGTCACATGATTTCTTAATTTGCAGTACGTTTGCCAATCAGTTGGGCTGCCAGACTTCATTGCCATTCCTTTTGCCTCATCCCTCTCCACCATACAATTTTTCTATTCCTCATCAATCTAAGGGGATTTAACAGTTTTTACAGTCCTTTTCTTAATGGGTGCATGCTTATTAGTAACTGGAATAAGTAGTTTCATAAATGCATCAAGTGCAGTGTCTGGTTGCACATCACAGACCAACAAATATTCTTTATCATCAACATAAGATTCACTACAAACTTATTGTATGACCTCTTATACACTATATTAGGCCTAGCCTTTGGAACTTTGGTTTTCCTAGATACGGTTATTATATTGTGATCACTACATCCTATGGATCTGGATACTGCTTTAAAGCAAATATCTGCAGCGTTAGTAAAGATGTGATCAATACATGTTGATGATTTAATTCATAACTTCCTGCGTAGGTTGACTGACAAGGTTGCAGGCACTGGTAAGAGTTTGAAGTGTTTTCCTGAGTGGGCAGCTTGATGATAGCCAGTCAATATTTAAATCACACAGAAAATATATTTCTCTGTTGATATCACATACATTATCAAGCATTTCACACATATTATCTAGATACTGCCTGTTAGCACTTAGTGGTCTATAGCAGCTTCCCACAAGAATTTGTTTTATTTATTTTTATTTCACCTTTATTTAACCAGGTAGGCTAGTTGAGAACAAGTTCTCATTTACAACTGCGACCTGGCCAAGATAAAGCATAGCAGTGTGAACAGACAACACAGAGTTACACATGGAGTAAACAATTAACAAGTCAATAATACAGTAGAAAAAAGGAGAGTCTATATACATTGTGTGCAAAAGGCATGAGGAGGTAGGTGAATAATTACAATTTAGCAGATGAACACTGGAGTGATAAATGATCAGATGGTCATGTACAGGTAGAGATATTGGTGTGCAAAAGAGCAGAAAAGTAAATAAATATAAACAGTATGGGGATGAGGTAGGTAAAATTGGGTGGGCTATTTACCGATCGGTTAGCTGCTCAGATAGCAGATGTTTGAAGTTGGTGAGGGAGATAAAAGTCTCCAACTTCAGCGATTTTTGCAATTCGTTCCAGTCACAGGCAGCAGAGAACTGGAACGAAAGGCGGCCAAATGAATGGGCTTAAGGTGAGGCAGATTAACCTGTAGCCATATTACTGCAGTGGTTCGAAACCCAAAATGCTAAATAATAAATTTTTCAGGAATAGTAGGAGAGATTCCTCTCAGGAAAACAAGCAACATTTACAATGACTGACAAAAACAAATGACAGAGGGAGTATATATACAGTGATAGAGTGGGGATTGGAACCAGGTGTGTGTAATGATGATGAGACCAGTCCGGGGTTGATGAGTGAAGGGCGTTTGCCAGCAGCAGGTTCGGCAGCAGCTAGAAGGCCGGCAACGCCGAATGCCTGAGCTGGACAAGAGGGGGAGCCAAAGCTGGACACTCTCTCTTAATGAGAAGCATGATTAGGCCTGTTTTTCTCTCTTAATGAGATGCATGATTAGGCCTGTCTCTCTCTCTTAATGAGAAGCATGATTAGGTCTGTCTCTCTCTCTTAATGAGAAGATTGATTAGGCCTGTCTCTCTCTCTTAATGAGAAGCATGATTAGGCCTGTCTCTCTCTCTTAATGAGAAGCATGATGCCACCCGATGTCACAGGAAGGCCATAAAGATCATCAAGGACATCAACCACCCGAGCCACTGCCTGTTCACCCCGCTATCATCCAGAAGGCGAGGTCAGTACAGGTGCATCAAAGCTGGGACCGAGAGACTGAAAAACAGCTTCTATCTCAAGGCCATCAGACTGTTAAACAGCCACCACTAACACTGAGTGGCTGCTGCCAACACACTGACACTGACTCAACTCCAGCCACTTTAATAATGGGAATTGATGGGAAATGATGTAAATATATCACTAGCCACTTTAAACAATGCTACCTTATATAAATGTTACTTACCCTACATTATTCATCTCATATGCATACGTATATACTGTACTCTATATCATCGACGGTATCCTTATGTAATACATGTATCACTAGCCACTTTATACTATACTATGCCACTTTGTTTACATACTCATCTCATTTGTACATACTGTACCCGATACCATCTACTGTATCTTGCCTATGCTGCTCTGTACCATCACTCATTCATATATCCTTATGTACATATTCTTTATCCCCTTACACTGTGTACAAGACAGTAGTTTTGGAATTGTTAGTTAGATTACTTGTTATTACTGCATTGTCGGAACTAGAAGCACAAGCATTTCGCTACACTCGCATTAACATCTGCTAACCATGTGTATGTGACAAATAAAATTTGATTTGATTTGATTTGATTAGGCCTGTCTCTCTCTTAATGAGAAGCATGATTAGGCCTGTCTCTCTCTCTTAATGAGAAGCATGATTAGGCCTGTCTCTCTCTCTTAATGACAAGCATGATTAGGCCTGTCTCTCTCTCTTAATGAGAAGCATGATTAGGCCTGTCTCTCTCTCTTAATGACAAGCATGATTAGGCCTGTCTCTCTCTCTTAATGAGAAGCATGATTAGGCCTGTCTCTCTCTCTTAATGACAAGCATGATTAGGCCTGTCTCTCTCTCTTAATGAGAAGCATGATTAGGCCTGTCTCTCTCTCTTAATGACAAGCATGATTGGGCCTGTCTCTCTCTCTTAATGACAAGCATGATTGGGCCTGTTTCTCTCCATTAATGGGCCTATTCATGGCCAATACCCCTTATTGCCACAGCTTTTTACATTCAAGGAAAAGAGTAGAGAAGAGATACTATGGTTAATTAGAATGGGCCAATCAGCCTACCATCAAGACCTGGAGCACATGTACAGTGGCTTGCGAAAGTATTCAGTATTCAATTTTTTTTCTATTTTGTTGCCTTACAACCTGGAATTAAAATGCATTTTTTGGGGGGTTGTATCATTTGATTTAAACAACATGCCTACCACTTTGAAAAAAAATTGTTTTTATTCTGAAACAAGCAAGAAATAAAAACAAAAACAAAAAACAGAAAACTTGAGCGTACATAACGGTTCACCCCCCCAAGTCAACACTTTGTAGAGTCACCGTTAGCAGCAATTACAGCTGCAAGTCTCTTGGGTTATGTCTCTATAAGCTTGGCACATCTAGCCACTGGGATTTTTGCCAATTTTTCAAGGCAAAACTGCTCCAGCTCCTTCAAGTTGGATGGGTTCCGCTGGTTTACAGCAATTTTTAAGTCATACCACAGATTCTCAATTGGATTGAGGTCTGGGATTTGACGAGGCCACTCTAAGACATTTAAATGTTTCTCCTTAAAACCTCTTCATCCTACCCCCTCCTTTTTTGAACATTCTGTTAAAAATCGCGCAACTTTTCAGCGTCCTGCTACTCATGCCAGGAATATAGTATATGCATATGATTAGTATGTGTGGATAGAAAACACTCTGAAGTTTCTAAAACTGGTTAAATCACGGCTGTGACTATAACAGAGCGTGTGTTTCATTGAAAAACGCAAGAAAAACTGCTCTCTGAAAGCAAAAAATAATTTCCATAAGTCACTTCCACCAGTTGTTAAAAGAGAACAGAATTTAATGGGAATTTGCCTGCACCTCATACAAATTCCGCACGATGGCGCCATTGTACTAATTTTCAATTGAATTAATTGTTGGAAAATACATCTGTCTGACCTCCAGTTTTCCAGTCTTCACCCGGATGCAGTTTAGGGAGAGATCAGATGGCATTGTTTTTGAAGTGAGGACCTATTGAAGAGACATCGCCCTGTAATCATTTTGATAGATTATAAACGTTTACTAATACCTAAAGTTGGATTACAAAAGGATTTCGAAGTGTTTTGTGAAAGTTTATCGTCGACTTTTTTAATTTTAAAAAATTACGCAGCGTTTAAAAACGATGATTTTTTCTGAATGACACAGCTTCCATACAAAGCTATTTTGGGTATATATGGACCGATTTAAACGAAAAAAAGACCCAATAGTGATGTTTATGGGGCATATAGGAGTGCCAAGAAAGAAGCTCGTCTAAGGTAATGAATGTTTTATATTTTATTTCTGCGTTTTGGGTAGCGCCGGCTATCGCAAAATCTGTTGTTTACGTGTCGAGCTGGCATTTTGGGGGGTGCATGCTATCAGATAATAGCTTCTGATGCTTTCGCCGAAAAGCATTTTAAAAATCTGACTTGCTGGCTAGGTTCACAACGAGTGTAGCTTTAATTCAATACCCTGCTTGTGAATTTTGATCAAGGTTTGAGTTTTAACGAGTACATTTAGCATTTAGCGTAGCGCATTTGCATTTCCAGGTGCCTAGTTGAGACATCTGCGTCTCAAGTAGGATCAAGAAGTTAAACCACTCGAGTATTGCATTAGCAGCATGCTTAGTGTCATTGTCCTGCTGGAAGGTGAACCTCAGTCCCAGTCTCAAATCTCTGGAAGACTGAAACAGGTTGCCCTCAAAAATTTGCCTGTATTCAGCATCATCCATCATTCCTTCCATTCTGGCCAATTTCCCAGTCCCTGTCGATGGAAAAACATCCCCACAGCATGATGCTGCCACCACCATGCTGGGATGGTATTCTTGGGGTGATGAGAGGTGTTGGGTTTGCGCCAGACATAGCATTTTTCCTGATGGCCAAAAAGCTCAATTTTAGTCTCATCTGACCAGAGTACCTTCTTCCATATGTTTGGGGAGTCTCCCACATTCCTTTTGGCGAACACAAAACATGTTTGCTTATTTTTTTCTGACCACTCTTCCGTAAAGCCCAGCTCTGTGGAGTGTAAGGCTTAAAGTGGTCCTATGGACAGATACTCCAATCTCCACTGTGGAGCTTTGCAGCTCCATCGGGTTATTGTTGGTCTCTTTGCTTCCTCTCTGATTAATTCCCTCCATGCCTGGTCCGTGAGATTTGGTGGGCGGCCCTCTCTTGGCAGGTTTGTTGTGGTGCCATATTCTTTCAATTTTTTAATAATGGATTTAATAGTGCTCCATGGGATGTTCAAAGTTTCTGATATTTTTTTGTAACCCAACCCTGATCAATAGTTCTCCACAACTTTGTCCCTGACCTGTTTGGAGAGCTCCTTGGTCTTCATGATGCAGCTTGCTTGGTGGTGTCCCTTGCTTAGACTATGGGGCCTTTCAGAACAGGTGTATATATACTGACATCATGTGACAGATCATGTGACAATTAGATTGCACACAGGTGGTCTTTATGTAACTAATTATGTGGCTTCTGAAGGTAATTGGCTGCACCAGATCTTATTTAGGGGCTTCATAGCAAAGGGAGTGAATACATATGCACGCACCACTTTTCACATTCACCAATTTGGACTATTTTGTGTATGTCCATTACATGGAATCCAAATAAAAATCCATTTAAATTACAGGTTGTAATGCAACAAAATAGGAAAAATTCCAAGGGGAGTGAATGCTTTTGCAAGGCACTGTATTGCATAATGTTAAACACCATTAGCACTGTCCACCGCATCTCACTGACAGACAGACTGACAGACAGACAGACTGACGGACGGACGGACGGACAGACAGACAGAGACAGGAATATCGAGATACAGAGAAAGAAAGAGAGACAGAGAGAGAGAATGTGAGCTCATGTCAATGCAGATTGGATCTTTGTTGATTCTTTAGATGAAGGAATCAAATCACATTTCTTTATAAAGCCCTTTCTACATCAGCCGATGTCACAAAGTGGAGGAACCCAGCCTAAAACCCCAAACAGCAAGCAATGCAGATGTGGAAGCACGGTGGCTAGAAAAAACTCCCTAGAAAGGCCAGAATCTAGGAAGAAACCTAGAGAGGAACCAGGCTCTGAGGAATCAAATCAAATGTTACTTGTCACATACACATATTTAGCAGATGTAATTGCGGGTGTAGCGAAATGCTTGTGTTCCTAGCTCCAACGGTGCAGTAGTATCTAACAATACACACAAATCTAAAAGTTTAAGAATGGAGAAATCTATGAATCGACCTCACTGGGCTGGAACAAAGAGGTTGAAAACAGTAAGTGGCATTTTTTCCCCTGTTTTATTTAACCTTTATTTATCTTGTTAGTTTGGATTCCCTCGTTTTGTCTCTCTACAGAAGCTGATCGATGACAAGAGGCTGCGGTTTGGCTCTGGTGAACACATTTAGGATGCATCCCAAATAACACACTTTTTCCTATATACTGCAATACTTCTGACCAGAGCCCTGAGGTAATAGGGTGTCATTTGGGACTCACATTCACTTTCACGTGTTACTGAGGGAACCAGAGAAGGAGCAGAGCACTTTGTAAGTCCTCATTTGCTTAGGGTTGTCAGTCAATGCTTGCCTATGTTCCCCAGTCCGGAACACTCAGGATAAACAAAGAGAATGTTGCATTGTTTAGAGTTGTGACTTCCATCTGTGGACATTAAGGTTCTGGCCATATGTTAGTGCTAGATAGCCTATAATTCCATGGTTTTCAAGACAAAGTCTGAAAAGAAGAGATGACCAAGTGTCTGTGTCTCAAATGGCGCCCTATTACCTATGGGCCCTGGTCAGAAGTGTTTCACTTTAAATGGAGCAGGGTGCCATTTGGGACAGTGTGTGGGAGAGATGGTAATGTACGTCCATAGAGAAATCTGACAGCTTCGTTAGCTAGTCAAATCTGACAGCTTTGTTAGCTAGCCAAATCTGACAGCTTCGTTAGCTAGCCAAATCTGACATGTTCGTTAGCTAGCCAAACCTGATATCGTTGTTAGCTAGCCAAACCTGATATCTTCGTTAGCTAGCCAAACCTGATATCTTCGTTAGCTAGCCAAATCTGACAGCTTCGTTAGCTAGCCAAATCTGACATCTTCGTTAACTAACCAAATCTGACAGCTTCGTTAGCTAGCCAAATCTGACATGTTCGTTAGCTAGCCAAACCTGATATCGTTGTTAGCTAGCCAAATCTGACAGCTTCGTTAGCTAGCCAAATCTGACATCTTCGTTAACTAACCAAATCTGACAGCTTTGTTAACTAACCAAATCTGACAGCTTCGTTAGCTAGCCAAACCTGATATCTTTGTTAGCTAGCCAAACCTGATATCTTCGTTAGCTAGCCAAATCTGACAGCTTCGTTAGCTAGCCAAATCTGACATCTTCGTTAACTAACCAAATCTAACGTGTTCGTTAGCCAGCCAAACCTGATATCTTTGTTAACTAACCAAATCTGTCAGCTTCATTAGCTAGCCAAATCTGACAGCTTCGTTAACTAGCTGTATTTACGTAATTTTTTTGTTTTCCTCCGTCAACAAATCAGGCTAGCAGGTATCTGTACTTTACTTTACTATTTCTATTTTTGAATAGAAATTTTTGAATGGTTTGCTTAATATTGCATTTCAAATGATTTGCGCTGTCTGTTATAGTGGACATGGCTCCCACACTGTCTGTTATAGTGGACATGGCTCCCACACTGTCTGTTATAGTGGACATGGCTCCCACACTGTCTGTTATGGTGGACATGGCTCCCACACTGTCTGTTATAGTGGACATGGCTCCCACACTGTCTGTTATAGTGGACATGGCTCCCATACTGTCTGTTATAGTGGACATGGCTCCCATACTGTCTGTTATAGTGGACATGGCTCCCATACTGTCTGTTATAGTGGACATGGCTCCCACACTGTCTGTTATAGTGGACATGGCTCCCATACTGTCTGTTATAGTGGACATGGCTCCCATACTGTCTGTTATAGTGGACGTGGCTCCCACACTGTTTGCTATAGTGGGCATGGCTCCCACACTGTCTGTTATAGTGGACATGGCTCCCACACTGTCTTCTATAGTGGACATGGCTTCCACACTGTCTGTTATTGTGGACATGTTATAGTGGACGAGTCTACAATACGTAAAACACTAAACAAGAATGGTGTTCATGTGAGGACACCATGGTAGGAGTCACTGCTGTTCCCCCCAAAATTGCTGCACGTCTGAAGTTTGCAAAAGAGCACCTGGACAGATTAAACTAAAGTTTTGTTGTTTGGAAGGAACACACAACACAACACTATGTGTGTAGAAAAAAGGCACAGCACACCAATATCAAAACCTTATCGCAACTGTAAAGTATGGTGGAGGGAGCATCATGGTTTGGGGCTGCTTTGCTGCCTGGACAGCTTGCTATCATCGACGGAAAAATGAATTCCCAAGTTTATCAAGACATTTTGCACGAGAATGTAAGGCTATCTGTCCGCCAATTGAAGCTCAACAGAAGTTAGGTGATGCAACAGGACAGCAACCCAAAAGACAGAAGAGAATATGCCTTCTGGAGTGGCCCTGTCAGTCCTGACCTCAACCCGATTAAGATGCTGTGGCATGACCTCAAGAGAACGGTTCAAAACCAGGCATCCCAAGAATATTGTGGTACTGAAACAGTTCTGTAAAGAGGAAGGGTCCAGAATTCCTCCTGACCGTTGTGCAGGTCTGATCCGCAACTACAGAAAAAGTTTGGTTGAGGTTATTGCTGCCAAAGGAGGGTCAGCCAGTTATTAAATCCAAGGGTTCACATACTTTTTCCAACCTGCACTGTGAATGTTTACACGGTGTGTTCAATAAAGACATTAAAAATTATAATGTTGTGTGTTATTAGTTTATGCAGACTGTGTTTGTCTATAGTTGTGACTTAGATGAAGATCAGATAACATTTTATGCAGAAATCCACGTAATTCGAAAGGGTTCACATCCTATTTATTCCCACTGTAGTTGGTATGGTTGAACATTGTGGCTCCCACACACAGTCTGTTAATAGTGGTCTACCTTCTCCTGCCACACAGCTCCATCACAGAACTGCTGTGTTGTGTGGGTGTGAGCAATGACATGGTATCACCGTCACTGATGACTCATGAACAGGAACAGTGTGAACCAAGCTTTCAGACACTCAACCAGAAAATAATGCTTATGTGTACCTTATGGAACCTTCATGTGTACCTTATGGAACCTTCATGTGTACCTTATGGTAACCTTCACATGTACCTTATGGGAAACTCCATGTGTACCTTATGGTAACCTTCACGTGTACCTTATGGTAACCTTCACGTGTACCTCATGGGAACCTTCATGTGTACCTTATGGGAACCTTCATGTGTACTGTATGGAACCTTCATGTGTGCCTTATGGAACCTTCATGTGTACCTTATGGAACCTTCATGTGTACCTTATGGCACCTTCATTTGTACCTTATGGAACTTTCATGTGTACCTTCTGGTAACCTTCATGTGTACCTTATGGTAACCTTCATGTGTACCTTATGGTACCTTCATGTGTACCTTATGGTACCTTCATGTGTACCTTATGGTACCTTCATGTGTACCTGATGGAACCTTCATGTGTACCTGATGGTACCTTCATGTGTACCTGATGGAACCTTCATGTGTACCTTATGGAACCTTCATGTGTACATTATGGAACATTATGGTACCCAATGGAACCTTATGATACCGTATGGTAACCTTCATGTGTACCTTATGGAACCTTCATGTGTACCTTATGGAACTTTCATGTGTACTTTATGGTAACCTTCATGTGTACCTTATGGAACCTTCATGCGTACCTTATGGAACTTTCATGTGTACCTTATGGAACCTTCATGTGTACCTTATGGAACCTTCATGTGTACCTTATGGAACATTATGGTACTCAATGGAACCTTATGATACCTTATGGTAACCTTCATGTGTACCTGATGGAACCTTCATGTCTACCTTATGGAACCTTCATGTGTACCTTATGGGCACATTATGTGTACCTTATGGAACCTTCATGTGTATCTTACGGAACCTTCATGTGTACCTGATTATAACCTCCATGTGTACCTTATGGAACCTTCATGTGTACCTGATTATAACCTCAATGTGTACCTTAAGGAACCTTAATGTGTACCTTATGGTAACATTCATGTGTACCTTATGGAACATTATGGTACCTTATGGAACCTTCATGTGTACCTTATGGAACCTTCATCTGTACCTTATGTAACCTTCATGTGTACCTTATGGTAACCTTCATGTGTACCTTATGGAACATTATGGTACCTTATGGAACCTTCATGTGTACCTTATGGTAACCTCCATGTGTACCTTATGGAACCTTCATGTGTACCTCATGGTACCTTCATGTGTACCTTATGGAACCTTCCTGTGTACCTTTTGGAACCTTCATGTGTACCTTATGGAACCTTCATGTGTACCTTATGGAACCTTCATGTGTACCTTATGGAACCTTCATGTGTACCTTATGGAACCTTCATGTGTACCTTATGGAACCTCATGGTACCTTCATGTGTACCTTTTGGAACCTTAATGTGTACCTTATGGAACCTTCATGTGTACCTTATGGAACCTTCATGTGTACCTTATGGTACCTTCATGTGTACCTTATGGAACCTTCATGTGTACCTTATGGAACCATCATGTGTA
Organism: Oncorhynchus clarkii lewisi; assembly: GCF_045791955.1. Lineage (NCBI taxonomy): Eukaryota > Metazoa > Chordata > Actinopteri > Salmoniformes > Salmonidae > Oncorhynchus > Oncorhynchus clarkii. Next base: position 51,271,973 of record NC_092173.1, read on the forward strand.
CCTTATGGAACCTTCATGTGTACCTTATGGAACCTTCATGTGTACCGTATGGAACCTTCATGTGTACCTCATGGAACCTTCATGTGTACCTTATGGGTACCAACCCTGTCAGTCATTATGAATGTAGGTTATGGGTGAATACAAATACCACATCACTTTGCAAGCCAGCATACTGTGAATTGAAGGCCTGATGTGGCATGTAAACTATTAATTTCAGGCAACTGTATTACATCATATTCCCTGTAGTACTTTTGACCAGGGCCCTGTATAGTGTACTACTTTTGACCAAGGCCCTATATAGTGTACTACTTTTGACCAAGGCCCTGTATAGTGTAATACTTTTGACCCGGGCCCTGTATAGTGTACTACTTTTGACCAGGCCCTGTATAGTGTACTACTTTTGACCAAGGCCCTGTATAGTGTACTACTTTTGACAAAGGCCCTGTATAGTGTACTACTTTTGACCAGGCCCTGTATAGTGTAGTACTTTTGACCAGGGCCCTGTATAGTGTGGTACTTTTGACCAGGGCCCTGTATAGTGTAGTACTTTTGACCAAGGCCCTGTATAGTGTAGTACTTTTGACCAGGGCCCTGTATAGTATACTACTTTTGACCAGGGCCCTGTATAGTGTACTACTTTTGACCAGGGCCCTGTATAGTGTAGTACTTTTGACCAGGGCCCTGGATAGTGTACTACTTTTGACCAAGGCCCTGTATAGTGTACTACTTTTGACCAGGGCCCTGTATAGTGTACTACTTTTGACCAGGGCCCTGTATAGTGTACTACTTTTGACCAGGGCCCTGTATAGTGTAGTACTTTTGACCAGGGCCCTGGATAGTGTACTACTTTTGACCAAGGCCCTGTATAGTGTACTACTTTTGACCAGGGCCCTGTATAGTGTAGTACTTTTGACAAAGGCCCTGTATAGTGTAGTACTTTTGACCAGGGCCCTGTATAGTGTAGTACTTTTGACCAAGGCCCTGTATAGTGTACTACTTTTGACCAAGGCGCTGTATAGTGTAGTACTTTTGACCAGGGCCCTTTATAGTGTACTACTTTTGACCAAGGCCCTGTATAGTGTACTACTTTTGACAAAGGCCCTGTATGGGTACTACTTTTGACCAGGGCCCTGTATAGTGTACTACTTTTGACCAAGGCCCTGTATAGTGTAATACTTTTGACCCGGGCCCTGTATAGTGTACTACTTTTGACCAGGTCCTGTATAGTGTACTACTTTTGACCAAGGCCCTGTATAGTGTAATACTTTTGACCAGGGCCCTGTATAGTGTACTACTTTTGACCAGGTCCTGTATAGTGTACTACTTTTGACCAAGGCCCTGTATAGTGTACTACTTATGACAAAGGACCTGTATAGTGTACTACTTTTGACCAGGCCCTGTATAGTGTACTACTTTTGACCAGGGCCCTGTATAGTGTACTACTTTTGACCAGGGCCCTGTATAGTGTAGTACTTTTGACCAGGCCCTGTATAGTGTAGTACTTTTGACCAGGGCCCTGTACAGTGTACTACTTTTGACCAGGGCCCTGTATAGTGTACTACTTTTGACCAAGGTCCTGTATAGTGTAGTACTTTTGACCAGGGCCCTGTATAGTATACTACTTTTGACCAAGGGCCTGTATAGTGTACTACTTTTGACCAATGCCCTGTATAGTGTACTACTTTTGACCAGGGCCCTGTATAGTGTACTACTTTTGACCAATGCCCTGTATAGTGTACTACTTTTGACTAGGGCCCTGTATAGTGTACTACTTTTGACCAGGGCCCTGTATAGTGTAGTACTTTTGACTAGGGCCCTGTATAGTGTACTACTTTTGACCAAGGCCCTGTATAGTGTACTACTTTTGACCAGGGCCCTGTATAGTGTACTACTTTTGACCAAGGCCCTGTATAGTGTAATACTTTTGACCCGGGCCCTGTATAGTGTACTACTTTTGACCAGGTCCTGTATAGTGTACTACTTTTGACCAAGGCCCTGTATAGTGTAATACTTTTGACCCGGGACCTGTATAGTGTACTACTTTTGACCAGGTCCTGTATAGTGTACTACTTTTGACCAGGCCCTGTATAGTGTACTACTTTTGACCAGGGCCCTGTATAGTGTACTACTTTTGACCAGGGCCCTGTATAGTGTAGTACTTTTGACCAGGCCCTGTATAGTGTAGTACTTTTGACCAGGGCCCTGTACAGTGTACTACATTTGACCAGGGCCCTGTATAGTGTACTACTTTTGACCAAGGCCCTGTATAGTGTAGTACTTTTGACCAGGGCCATGTATAGTATACTACTTTTGACCAAGGCCCTGTATAGTGTACTACTTTTGACCAAGGCCCTGTATAGTGTACTACTTTTGACCAGGGCCCTGTATAGTGTACTACTTTTGATCAGGGCCCTGTATAGTGTACTACTTTTGACTAGGGCCCTGTATAGTGTACTACTTTTGACCAGGGCCCTGTATAGTGTAGTACTTTTGACTAGGGCCCTGTATAGTGTACTACTTTTGACCAGGGCCCTGTATAGTGTACTACTTGTGTCCAAGGCCCTGTATAGTGTACTACTTTTGACCAGGGCCCTGTATAGTGTAGTACTTTTGACCAGGGCCCTGTATAGTTTACTACTTTTGACCAGGGCCCTGTATAGTTTACTACTTTTGACCAAGGCCCTGTATAGTGTACTACTTTTGACCAGGGCCCTGTATAGTGTACTACTTTTGACCAAGGCCCTGTATAGTGTACTACTTTTGACCAAGGCCCTGTATAGTGTACTACTTTTGACCAGGGCCCTGTATAGTGTACTACTTTTGACCAAGGCCCTGTATAGTGTAATACTTTTGACCTGGGCCCTGTATAGTGTACTACTTTTGACCAGTCCCCTGTATAGTGTAGTACTTTTGACCAGGGCCCTCTATAGTGTAGTACTTTTGACCAGGGCCCTGTATAGTGTAGTACTTTTGACCAGGGCCCTGTATAGTGTAGTACTTTTGACCAGGCCCTGTATAGTGTAGTACTTTTGACCAGGGCCCTGTATAGTGTACTACTTTTGACCAAGGCCCTGTATAGTGTACTACTTTTGACCAAGGCCCTGTATAGTGTAGTACTTTTGACCAAGGCCCTGTATAGTGTACTACTTTTGACCAAGGCCCTGTATAGTGTACTACTTTTGACCAGGGCCCTGTATAGTGTACTACTTTTGATCAGGGCCCTGTATAGTGTACTACTTTTGACTAGGGCCCTGTATAGTGTACTACTTTTGACCAGGTCCTGTATAGTGTAATACTTTTGATCAGGGCCCTGTATAGTGTAGTACTTTTGAACCGGGCCCTGTATAGTGTACTACTTTTGACCAGGGCCCTGTATAGTGTAGTACTTTTGACCAGGGCCCTGTATAGTGTAGTACTTTTGAACCGGGCCCTGTATAGTGTACTACTTTTGACCAGGCCCTGTATAGTGTACTACTTTTGACCAAGGCCCTGTATAGTGTACTACTTTTGACAAAGGCCCTGTATAGTGTACTACTTTTGACCAAGGCCCTGTATAGTGTACTACTTTTGACCAGGGCCCTGTATAGTGTACTACTTTTGATCAGGGCCCTGTATAGTGTACTACTTTTGACCAAGGCCCTGTATAGTGTAATACTTTTGACCTGGGCCCTGTATAGTGTACTACTTTTGACCAGTCCCCTGTATAGTGTAGTACTTTTGACCAGGGCCCTGTATAGTGTAGTACTTTTGACCAGGGCCCTGTATAGTGTAGTACTTTTGACCAGGGCCCTGTATAGTGTAGTACTTTTGACCAGGCCCTGTATAGTGTAGTACTTTTGACCAGGGCCCTGTATAGTGTACTACTTTTGACCAAGGCCCTGTATAGTGTACTACTTTTGACCAAGGCCCTGTATAGTGTAGTACTTTTGACCAAGGCCCTGTATAGTGTACTACTTTTGACCAAGGCCCTGTATAGTGTACTACTTTTGACCAGGGCCCTGTATAGTGTACTACTTTTGACCAGGGCCCTGTATAGTGTACTACTTTTGATCAGGGCCCTGTATAGTGTACTACTTTTGACCAAGGCCCTGTATAGTGTAATACTTTTGACCTGGGCCCTGTATAGTGTACTACTTTTGACCAGTCCCCTGTATAGTGTAGTACTTTTGACCAGGGCCCTGTATAGTGTAGTACTTTTGACCAGGGCCCTGTATAGTGTAGTACTTTTGACCAGGGCCCTGTATAGTGTAGTACTTTTGACCAGGCCCTGTATAGTGTAGTACTTTTGACCAGGGCCCTGTATAGTGTACTACTTTTGACCAAGGCCCTGTATAGTGTACTACTTTTGACCAAGGCCCTGTATAGTGTAGTACTTTTGACCAAGGCCCTGTATAGTGTACTACTTTTGACCAAGGCCCTGTATAGTGTACTACTTTTGACCAGGGCCCTGTATAGTGTACTACTTTTGATCAGGGCCCTGTATAGTGTACTACTTTTGACTAGGGCCCTGTATAGTGTACTACTTTTGACCAGGTCCTGTATAGTGTAATACTTTTGATCAGGGCCATGTATAGTGTAGTACTTTTGAACCGGGCCCTGTATAGTGTACTACTTTTGACCAGGGCCCTGTATAGTGTAGTACTTTTGACCAGGGCCCTGTATAGTGTAGTACTTTTGAACCGGGCCCTGTATAGTGTACTACTTTTGACCAGGCCCTGTATAGTGTACTACTTTTGACCAAGGCCCTGTATAGTGTACTACTTTTGACAAAGGCCCTGTATAGTGTAGTACTTTTGACCAGGGCCCTGTATAGTGTAGTACTTTTGACCAGGGCCCTGTATAGTGTACTACTTTTGACCAGGGCCCTGTATAGTGTACTACTTTTGACCAGAGCCTGCTAAGTATTGCATTATAAAGGGAAAGTGGTGTCCCACAGCCCTACAGTTTACTCTCCATTGGAGGATGGTTGCTGTTAGCTCCAGTGTCCTCTGTCCATCTGTTGTCTTGCCAGGAGGGCTGCGGTCCTAATAGCCCACAGAGTTTTCCATATACTGTTTTTCTTCCTTCAAACATGGCTTGATACTATGGACTGAACTGAACACATCTTTGGCTACTGTGGTAACGACCCTCTTGGAGGGAGTAGAACTGCCAGTACACTCCTAAAAATAAATGTGCAAGTTGGAACCAAATAAGAGAGCGATGCCATTGGACAGGGGGTGTCAAACTCACTCTGTGGAGGGCCTAGAACTAGACAACCAGGTATGAGCAGTTCCTTACTACACTGAAAACGTATATAAACACAACATGCAACATTTTAAATGAGTTTACTGAGTTTCTGTTCATATAGGGAAATCAGTCAACTGAAATAAATGAATTAGGCCCAAAATCTATGGATTTTACATGACTGGGAATACAGAGATGCATCTGTTGGTCACAGATACCTTAAGGTAGGGGCGTGGATCAGAAAACCAGTCAGTAACTTTTGTGACCAACATTTGCCTCATGTAGCGTGACACATCTCCTTTGCATACATCTATGTAGATAGCGTCAGAAATATTGAAACAAACCATTTTAAAAATCAACATGTAACCACACCAGCTCAGGACCTCCCCATCCGGCTTCTTCACCTACGGGATCGTCTGGTATATATCTGTGCGGCCGGTTGGACGTACTATCAAATTGTCCAAAATGACGTTGGAGGCAGAATTCCTGGTTATTAACACCAACACTGGGGTGCTTTTACATCACTTTACAGTGTTGATTTAACTCCTGAATCAACACTATAAATGTTACACTGTAAGAATCTACACTAGTTAACACTGGCCAATGTCCTGTGTGCTATGTGTACGAAAGGGACACGTGCAGGCTTCCAGACATATAAAGAAACATTTGGTAATTCTAAAGAACTGTAGATGCCACGTTTATCAACCAAAGCTGCATAAATATATGGGGCGACCGACACAATCACAGGTTAACTCTTCAGGTACCAACCTAGGTAAATCAGCCTTTAGATTTAACGCCACCCATGTTTGAATAATGGACAAACCTCATAACGTTTTAAATCCCTGGTGCCAATATGGCAGTTTAAGACACTGATGAGGAAAGAATACACAGAGGCCTGTAACTGTCTGGGTTGATTGTCCTGGTTTATTAGTGTTGATGTGGTCTGTAACTGTCTGGGTTGATTGTCCTGGTTTATTAGTGTTGATGTGGTCTGTAACTATCTGGGTTGATTGTCCTGGTTTATTAGTGTTGATGTGGTGTAGCTGTCGTATCTTGTAGTTTATTTTGGCTCTTTTATTGGTGTTTGAGCTGTTTTTTCGCAGGGCACCATTGGGAATCATACACTGGTCTCAATTATGCATTCCCTTGAAAAAATACAAGTTTAAAAAAATGACAGTTTTCCAACATTCCTAAAGAGCTGAGGAAGAACCATTTAAGAACCTTCATTTTTTATAATCTTCTTCCTCTTCTTCCTATCTGTGTCACAATCTTTTTCTCTCTTTGCCTGCCAGCCTGCCTCTCCAGATCATGTTCCTTGCGGCCCGCTCCCCCTATGAATGGCCTGCTTCATTCAGGCCCACTTTGCATTGCTCCACCTCTCACTCCCTCCCTCCCCCTCTCTCTCTGCCTGGGTCTCACTGTCTGGCAAAGTCATCATGATTAAATGTGAGACACGAGCCATCCTGCCAAAAGAAAAACGGGGGTGGGGGGAAATCTTGGAGGGGGGGGGGGGGGGGGGGGGGGTTGGGGTTAGTGGGGACCGTAGTTTGGAATGTGTTTTTTGTTTGTCATACATGCCGGGGAAATTGAAAGCAGATGGAGTAGAGTGGAGAGGAGGAGAGGAGAAGGAGAGGGGATGGGAGAAGGAGAGGGGATGGGAGGGGAGAAGGAGAGGTGAGAGGGGAAGGAGAGGAGAGGGAGTGGTGAAGGAGAGGAGGAGGAGAGGAGAGGAGAGGAGAGGAGAGGAGAGGAGAGGAGAGGAGAGGAGAGGAGAGGAGAGGAGAGTGGGACAAGGAGAAACAGAAAAGGAAAAAGAGCATTAATCTAGCACAAGGGCCTCTCTCTCTCTCTTTCTCTGTCTCTGTCTCTGTCACTGTGTCTGCCTCTCTCCCCTTGTCTCTCTGTCTCTCTCCGTCTCACTGTCTCTGTCTCTCCCTATGTCTCTCTCTCTCTCAATTCAATTCAATACAATTCAAAGGGCTTTGTTGGCATGGGAAACATATGTTTACATTGCCAAAGCAAGTGAAATGGATAAACAAAAGTGAAATAACCAGTAAAAAAGGAATAGAGACATTTCTAATGTCATATTATGTATATATACAGTGTTGTAACGATGTGCAAATAGTTAAAGTACAAAAGGGAAAATAAATAAACATAAATATGGGTTGTATTTACAATGGTGTTTGTTCTTCACTGGTTGCCCTTTTCTTGTGGCAACAGTTCGCAAATCTTGCTGCTGTGATGTGATATTTCACCCAATAGATATGGGAGTTTATCAAAATTGGATTTGTTTTAGGATTCTTTGTGGATCTGTGTAAACTGAGGGAAATATGTCTCTAATATGGTCATACATTTGTCAGGAGGTTAGGAAGTGCAGCTCAGTTTCCACCTCATTTTGTGGGCAGTGTGCAAATAGCCTGTCTTCTCCTGAGAGCCAGGTCTGCCTACGGCGGCCTTTCTCAATAGCAAGGCTATGCTCACTGAGTCTGTACATAGTCAAAGCTTTCCTTAAGTTTGGGTCAGTCACAGTGGTCAGGTATTCTGCCACTTTGACCTCTCTGTTTAGGGCCAAATAGTGTTCTAGTTTGCTCAGTATTTTTATAAATTCTTTCCAATGTGTCAAGTAATTATCTTTTTGTTTTCTCATGTTTGGTTGGGTTTAATTGTGCTGCTGTCCTGGGGCTCTGTGGGGTCTGTTTGTGTTTGTGAATAGAACCCCAGGACCAGCTTGCTTAGCGGACTCTTCTCCAGGTTCATCTCTCTGTAGGTGGTGGCTTTGTTATGGAAGGTTTGGGAATCGCTGTCTTTTAGGTGGTTGTAGAATTTAACGTCTCTTTTCTGGATTTTGATAATTAGCGGGTATCGGCCTAATTCTGCTCTGCATGTATTATCTGGTGTTTTATGTCATACAAAGAGGATCATATTGCAGAATTATGCATGCAGAGTCTCAATTTTGTGAAATCTTGGTTGGTGAGCGGACCCCAGACCTCACAACCATAAAGGGCAGTGGGTTCCAGAACTGATTCAAGTATTTTTAGCCAGATCCTAATTGGTATGTCGAATTTTATGTTCCTTTTGATGGCATAGAATACCCTTCTTGCCTTGTCTCTCAGATTGTTCACAGCTTTGTGGAAGTTACCTGTGGCGCTAATGTTTAGGCCGAGGTATGTATAGTTTTCTGTGTGCTCTAGGGCAACGGTGTCTAGATGGAATTTGCATTTGTGGTCATGGCAACTGGACCTCTTCTGGAACACCATTATTTTGGTCTTACTGAGATTTACTGTCAGGGCCCAGGTCTAACAGAATCTGTGCAGAAGATCTAGGTGCTGCTGTAGGCCCTCCTTGGTTGGGGACAGAAGCACCAGATCATCAGTAGACATTTGACTTCAGATTCTAGTAGGGAGAGGCCGGGTGCTGCAGTCTTTTCTAGTGCCCTCGCCAATTTCTTGATATATGTTGAAGAGGGTGATGCTTAAAAGCTCTTAAGGATCGGCCCCTTTTTTTCAATTCTTGCCCAAAATTACATACCCTAATTTGACTGCCTGTAGCTCAAATCAAATTAAAGTGTGTAGACCTTACATTGAAATTCTTACCTACAGCCTCTAACCAGTAGTGCAAAAAAGGTATTAGGTGAACAATAGGTAAGTAAAGAAATAAAACAACAGTAAAAAGACAGTCTATATACAGTAGAGAGGCTATATACAGTAGAGAGGCTATATACAGTAGAGAGGATATATACAGGGGCGGCAGGGTAGCCTAGTGGTTAGAGCGTTGGACTAGTAACTGGAAGGTTGCAAGTTCAAACCCCCGAGCTGACAAGGAACAAATCTGTCGTTCTGCCCCTGAACAGGCAGTTAACCCACTGTTCCTAGGCCGTCATTGAAAATAAGAATTTGTTCTTAACTGACTTGCCTGGTTAAATAAAGGTAAAATAAAAAAAAAAAAATACAGTAGAGAGGCTCTATACAGTAGAGAGGCTATATACAGTAGAGAGGCTATATACAGTAGAGAGACTATATACAGTAGAGAGACTATATACAGTAGAGAGGTTATATACAGTAGAGGGGCTATATACAGTAGAGAGGCTATATACAGTAGAGAGACTATATACAGTAGAGAGGCTATATACAGTAGAGAGGCTATATACAGTAGAGAGGCCATATACAGTAGAGAGGCTATATACAGTAGAGAGACTATATACAGTAGCGATGCTACATACAATAGCGAGGCTACATACAGTAGAGATGCTATATACAGTAGAGAGGCTATATACAGTAGAGAGGCTATATACAGTAGAGAGGCCATATACAGTAGCGAGGCTATATACAGTAGCGAGGCTATATACAGTAGCGAGGCTATATACAGTAGCGATGCTACATACAGTAGAGAGGCTATATACAGTAGCGAGGCTATATACAGTAGCAAGGCTACATACAGACACTGGTTAGTCAGGCTGATTGAGGTAGTATGTACATGTGGATATGGTTAAAGTGACTATGCATATATGATGAACAGAGTACATGGATTTTATTATGTTGTATGTTTTTGGTGGGTGGTGGGACACAATGCAGATAGCCCGGTTAGCCAATGTGGGGGAGCACTGGTTTGTCGGCCCAATTGAGGTAGTACTGTATGTACATGAATGTATAGTTAAAGTGGCTATGCATGTAAGATAAACAGAGAGTAGCAGCAGCATAAAAAGAGGCTTTGGGGGGGCAGACAACGCAAATAGTCTGGGTAGCCATTTGATTACCTGTTCAGGAGTCTTATGGCTTTGGGGTAAAAACTGTTGAAATGCCTTTTTGTCCTAGACTTGGCACTCTGGTATCGCTTGCCATGAGGTAGTAGAGAGAACAGTCTATGACTGGGGTGGCTGGGGTCTTTGACAAGTTTTATGGCCTTCCTCTGACACTGCCTGGTGTAGAGGTCCTGGATGGCAGGCAGCTTAGCGCTAGTAATGTACTGGGCCGTACCCACTACCCTCTGTAGTGCTTTGCGGTCAGAGACCGAGCAATTGCTGTACCAGGCAGTGATGCAACCAGTATAGGCTTTGTCATGCCCTCTTCACGACTGTCTAGGTGTGTTTGGAACATTCTAGTCTGTTGTTGATGTGGACACCAAGGAACTTGAAGCTCTCAACCTGCTCCAGTACAGCCCCGTCGATGAGAATGGGGTTGTGCTCAGTCCTCCTTTTCCTGTAGTCATCTCCTTAGTCTAGGTTACGTTGAAGGATAGGTTGTTATTCGGGCACCACCCGGCCAGGTCTCTGACCTCCTCCCTATAGGCTGTCTCGTCATTGTCTGTGATCAGGCCTACCACTGTTGTGTTGTCTGCAAACTTAATGATGGTGTTGGAGTCGTGTCTGGCCATGCAGTTGTGAGTGAACAGGTTGTACAGGAGGGGACTGATGCATGCACCCCTGGGGAACTCCAGTGTTGAGGATCAGCATGGCAGATGTGTTGCTACCTACCTTCACCACCTGGGGGTGGCCCGTCAGGAAGTCCAGGATCCAGTTGCAGAGGGATGTGTTTAGTCCCAGGGTCCTTAGCTTATTGATGAGTTTTGAGGGCACTATGTTGTTGAACGCTGAGCTGTAGTCAATGAATAGGATTCTCAAATAAGTGTTCCTTTGGTCCACGTGAGAAAGGGCAGTGTGGAGTGCAATAGAGATTGCATCATCTGCGGATCTGTTTGGGCGGTAGGCAAATTGGAGTGGGTCGAGGGTTTCTGGGATAATGGTGTTGATGTTAGCCATGACCAACCTTTCAAAGCACTTCATGGCTACGGACGTGAGTGCTACGGGTCGGTAATCATTTAGGCAGGTTGCCTTTGAGTTCTTAGGCACAGGGACTATGGTGGTCTGCTTGAAACATGTTGGTATTACAGACTCAATCAGGGAAATGTTGAAAATGTCAGTGAAGTCACCTGCCAGTTGGTCAGCACATGCCTGGAGCACACGTCCTGGTAATCCGCCTGGCCCCGCAGCCTTGTGTATGTTGGCCTGTTTAAAGGTCTTGCTCACGTTGGCTACGGAGAGCGTGATCACACAGTCGTCCGGAACATCTAATGCTGTCATGCATGCCTCAGTGTTGCTTGCCTCGAAGCGAGCATAGAAGTGATTTAGCTCATCTAGTAGGCTTGTGTCACTGGGCAGCTTGCGGCTGTGCTTCCCTTTGTAGTCTGTAATAGTTTACAAGCCCTGCCACATAAGATGAGCGTCGGAGCTGGTGTAGTATCTTAACCCTGTATTGACGCTTTGCCTGTTTGATGGTTCGTCGCAGGGCATAGGATTTCTTATAAGCTTCCGGGTTAGAGTCCCGCACCTTGAAAGCGGCAGCTCTACCCTTTAGCTTAGTGCAAATGTTGCCTGTAATCCATGGCTTTTGGTTAGGGGGGTAATTACGTACAGTCACTGTAGGGACGACGTCCTCAATGCACTTATTGATAAAGCCAGTGACTGATGTGGTGTACTCTCCAATGCCATCAGATGACTCCCGGAACATGTTCCAGTCTGTGATAGCAAAACAGTCCTGTAGTTTAGCATTTGTTTCATCTGACCACTTTTTTATAGACCGAGTCACTGGTGCTTCATGCTTTAATTATTGCTTGTAAGCAGGAATCAGGAGGATATAGTTGTTGTCGGATTTGCCAAATGGAGGGTAAGGGAGAGCTTTGTACGTGTCTCTGTGTGTGGAGTACATGTGATCTATAATTTTTTTCCGTCTGGTTGCACATTTAACATGTTGATAGAGATTTGGTAGAACTGATTTAAGTTTCCCTGCATTAAAGTCTCCGGCCACTAGGAGCGTCGCCTCTGGGTGAGTGGTTTCCTGTTTGCTTATTTCCTTATACAGCTGACTGAGTGCGGTCTTAGTGCCAGCATCTGTCTGTGGTGGTAAATAAGCAGCCACGAAAAGTATGGCTGAAAACTCTCTAGGCAAGTAGTGTGGCCTGCAATTTATCACAATATACTCTACTTAAGGCGAGCAAAATCTAGAGACTTCCTTAGATTTTGTGCACCAGCTGTTGTTTACAAATATGCACAGACCGACCCCCGTTGTCTTATCGGAGTGTAATGTGCTATCTTGTCGGTGCAGTGTGTATCCAGGTAGCTGAATATCCATGTCGTCATTCAGCCATGATTCCGTGAAACATAGGATATTACAGTTTTTGATGTCCCGTTGGTAGGATATTCGTGATCGGACCTCATCTAATTTACGATTGCACTTTGGCGAGTATTATTGACGGTAACGACAGCTTCCCACTCGCCTTCTCCGGGTCCTGACCAGGCATCCGGCTCTTTGTCATCTGTACCTGCATCGCTTCCTCTTGCAAATAACTGGGATGTCGGCCCAGTGGGGTGTTTGGAGAATGTCTTGTGCGTTGTCCTTGTTGTAGAAAAAAATCTTAGCCTAATCCGAGGTGAGTGATCGCTGTCCTGATATCCAGATTCTCTTTTCTGCCATAAGATACGGTTGCAGAAACATTATGTACAAAATAAGTTACAAATAACGCGAGAAAAAAAACATAATAGCACAATTGATTGGGCGCCCTTAAAACTGCTGCTGCCATTTCTTCCGGCGCCATTTAAAAAAAAGCTCAGGCCCTGAAGCAAGGATATGCATATTATTAGTACCATTTGAAAGGAAACACTTTGAAGTTTGTGGAAATGTGAAAGGAATGTAGGAGAATATAACACATTAGATATGGTAACAGATTCCAAGAACACAGGATGAGATGTTACTATCCTTTGTGCAAGCACTTCCAAGAGTTAATGAACAGTGAGCCTGGTGAAATTTGGGGAGCGCATCATCAGTAGTGTACCTTTGGTTCCTAGGGTGTTTCGGCCTTTCACACTATACACCCTCCCCAAAGGCGGCCAGCGACAGGGTGATCAATCCTACGCTTGCGTCCCATTCCCAATTAGTCATAGGAGTTGCCTTGTTGATGATAGCCAACATCCCATGGGACTATGCATGGCAGGGGCATCCTCCTCCCTGAGTCAAGCATTGTTGACCGCATACCTCCTGGCCCTCTCACTTCGGGGCCCAGCTGGGGTCTTTCCTCTTCATCCAGAGCCACTGACTGCTGCCTTCTGCCGCCTCCGATACAGCTTTGATTGCCGAACGCTGGCTCTGGCCCTTAATTCCAAGGTCTCTAAGCAGTCTGGTTGTAGATGTTGCCACAAAACCTCTGCAGCCCACCTCCACTGGTCGGACTTCTGTGTTCCAGCCATGATGCCGTGCTTCGGCAGCTAGATCGGCATAGCGCAGATGCTTTCGCTCATAAGCCTCATCTACTGAGTCTTCCCAGGGTACTGTGAGCTCAATGATGAAGACCTTCTTGAGTGAACGGGACCAGAGCACCATGTCAGGTCTTAGGGTGGTGGTTGCGATCTCCGGAGGAAACACAAGTTGCCGGCCAATGTCAGCTAGCATTTTCCAGTCGCGGGCCAAGCGCAGCTGGTCTCGCTCTAATGGTGTCGAGCCGCGCTTCGGTGGTTTAGCCCCTTCGTGGACAAAGTTTGTCCGTAAGAGGTGTGATGCTGCTGGGGGTGGTAGGGAGTTGGTGGCAGCTCGCTTGTCCTCCAGGGCGGACGCAAGGTTTTTAAGGACTTGGTTGTGACGCCAAGTGTAGCGTCCTTGAGTGAGGCTTGTTTTACACCCTGTGAGAATGTGCCTGAGGTTGGCTGGCATGGAACAGAGGGCACAGTCCGGATCTTCACCATACCATTGGTGAAGATTAACTGGTGTTGGAAGGACGTCATATGTTGCTCTGATGGAGAAGCTCAACCGCCTCGCTTCCATGGCCCACAGATCCTTCCAGCTTATCTTCCTCTTCTCCACACTGTCCCATCGAGTCCACTGTCCCTGTTTGGAAAGAGAGACTGCCTTGGCCCACCTTGCAGCCTCCTCCTGATGGCGTACTTCCTGCACTACCATCTTCCGCCGCTCTGGTGCAGTGGCCTTACTCCAAGCAGCACGGCTAGTTAGCCCAAGGCCTCCTCTCCCTTGCTGAACATGACCCACAATGTCAGCATGTCTGAGGGCTGCTGTTGCCTCCTGGACTGCTTTTCCTGGCCTCCATTTGCGCCCAGTTGCCAAGGTCGGCGCGTTGTTGCTCACCACTGGGTCTCGAGATTCATTCAGTGTCATCTGGAGCCTGGTTTTTGAGCACTTGAATTCCTCTGTTAGACTGGTGAGGGGCAGCTTGAGGACACCATCTCCATAGAGGCCTATGGTGGTAAGGCATCGTGGAACTCCGAGCCACTTCTTTAAGTAGCCTGTGACTACTCTTTCCATCTTCTCCACTGTTGAGATTGGAACCTCATACACTGCTAAGGGCCACAACACCCGGGGTAGGAGACCAAACTGCAGACACCAGGCCTTTAACTTTCCAGGTAGCTGGGTGTTGTCGATGGACTGTAGGCTACTACTGATGTCTTTGCGCAGCTGTTGCACCTGGTCTTTGTCCTTCAGGCTTGCATCATACCACCTTCCAAGGCTTTTTACCGGCTGCTCAGACACTGTTGGGATTTGGTCATCTCCGATGAAGAATTTCAGGTCAGAGAGTACTCCCTTCACAATCGAGATGCTGCGTGACTTGGATGGTTTAATCTTCATACGGGCCCAGCTGATGTTCTCCTCGAGTTTTCTGAGCAGTCTCCTGGTGCATGGGACAGTGGTGGTCAATGTTGTAATGTCGTCCATGTAGGCTCTGAGTGGAGGGAGGCGGAAACCAGAGTCGACTCGCTGTCCACCAGCAACCCATTTTGAGGATCTGATGATAACCTCCATTGCCATTATGAATGCCAACGGAGAAATGGTACATCCCGCCATTATACCTACATTCAGGCACTGCCATGAGGTGGTGAACTCTGAGGTGGTAAAGCAGAACTGCAGATCCTGGAAGTACGACTTCACCAGGGTTGTGATGGTGTCCGGTATGTGGAAAAATCTGAAGGCAGACCACAGGAGTTCATGGGGCACAGAGCCAAATGCATTGGCGAGGTCAAGAAAGACTACATGGAGGTCCCTTTTTTCCACCTTGGCCATTTGGATCTGGTGCCAGATCATGCTGGAATGTTCCAAGCAGCCAGAGAACCCTGATATTCCTGCCTTCTGTACAGATGTATCGACGTACGCATTCCTTTGCAGGTACTCGGCCATCCTCTGGGCAATGACCCTAAGGAAGATTTTACCCTCGACATTCAGTAAGGAGATTGGGCGGAATTGGCTGATGTTCACTGCATCCTTCTCCTTAGGGATCAGGACCCCACCTGCCCTACGCCACACTTTGGGTATTATCTTATTTTTCCAAGCTGTTCTCATAAGCCTCCAGAGGAACCTCAGGACGTCTGGTGCGTTCTTATACACTTTGTACGGGACTCCATTTGGCCCCGGGGCTGATGCTGTTCTTGCCCGTCGAACTGTGTAATACAAAGACAAAAATGTATTTTTTTGTACCATTGTATTTGAAATGCAAGAGAAACGCCATAATGTATTAGGTACAATTTAGAATTTGGCCACAAGATGGCAGCAGTGTATGTGCAAACTGTTAGACTGATCCAATGAATCATTGGATTTCTGTTGAAAATGTTATATCAAAACTGCCAAAATGTGCCTAATTTGTTTATTAAAAACGTTTCATGTTCAAAACTGTACACTCTCATCAAACAATAGCATGGTATTCTTTCACTGTAATAGCTACTGTAAATTCGACAGTGCAGTTAGATTAACAATAATCTAAGCTTCCTGCCCATGTCAGATATGTCTATGTCCTGGGAAATGTTCTTGTTACTTACAACCTCATGTTAACCACATTAGCTTAGTTAGTTCAACTGTCCCGCAGGGGACCCACCAATCCTGAAGAATTTGTTAAGCTGCATCCCTGTCTTACCCCACGGCCCTGTGGAATGAAATGTGTGTGTTTTTTGCCAATTTTAACTGCACACTTGTTGTTTGTGTACATGGATTGTATTATGTTGTATGTTTTTCCCCCAACACCACTTTCCATCAATTTGTATAGCAGACCTTCATGCCAAATTGAGTCAAAGGTTTTTTGGAAATCAACAAAGTATGAGAAGACTTTGCCATGTTTGTTTGTCCATTAGGGTGTGCAGGGAGAATAAGTGGTCTGTCGTACAATAATCTGGTAAAAATCTAATTTGACATTCGCTCAGTACATTGTTTTTACTGAGGAAATGTACGAGTCTGCTGTTAATGATCATGCTGAGGATTTTCCCAGGGTTGCTGTTGACACATATTCCACGGTAGTTATTGGGGTCAAATTCGTCTCTACTTTTGTGGATTGTGGTGATCAGTCCTTGGTTCTAAATATTGGGGAAGATGCCAGAGTGAAGGGAATGTGAACGAATTTAAGTATTGCCGATTGGAATTCATGTTCTGTATAGTTTATAATTTAATTTATGATACCATCAACACCACAGGTCTTTTTGTGTTGGAGGGTTTGTATTTTGTCCTGTAGTTCATTCAATGTAATTGGAGATTCCAGTGGGTTCTAGTAGTCTTTAATAGTTGATCCTAAGATTTGTATTTGATAATGTACAGTACCGGCCAAAAGTTTGGACACACCTACTCATTCAAAGGTTTTCCTTTATTTTAACTATTTTCTACATTGTAGAATAATAGTGAAGACATCAAAACTATGAAAGAACACACATGGAGTAACCAAAAACTATTAAACAAATCAAAATATATTTTAGATTTTAGATTCTTCAAAGTGACGACCATTTGCCTTGATGACAGCTTAGAACACTCTTGGCATACTAGATATATAAACATAATATAAAACTGGTTATAATAACAGGATATAAAATCTGGAAAAAACAGGATATAAACCAGCATACAAAAACAGTTTATAAAACAGTATACAAAAACAGTTTATAAAACAGTTTATTAAAACAGTTTATGAAACAGTATACAAAAACAGTTTATAAAACAGTATACAAAAACAGTTTATAAAACAGTTTATTAAAACAGTTTATGAAACAGTATATTAAAACAGTTTATAAAACAGTATATTAAAACAGTTTATAAAACAGTATATTAAAACAGTTTATAAAACAGTAAACAAAAACAGTTCATAAAACAGTAAACAAAAACAGTTTATAAAACAGTAAACAAAAACAGTTTATAAAACAGTATACAAAAACAGTTTATTAAAACAGTTTATAAAACAGTAAACAAAAACAGTATACAAAAACAGTTTATAAAACAGTAAACAAAAACAGTTTATGAAACAGTATATTAAAACAGTTTATGAAACAGTATATTAAAACAGTTTATGAAACAGTATATTAAAACAGTATACAAAAACAGTTTATAAAACAGTAAACAAAAACAGTTTATGAAACAGTATATTAAAACAGTTTATGAAACAGTATATTAAAACAGTTTATGAAACAGTATATTAAAACAGTATACAAAAACAGTTTATAAAACAGTATACAAAAACAGTTAAATAAAAACAGTATATTAAAACAGTATACAAAAACAGGATATAAAAACAGGATACAAAAACTGGATATAAAAATTTGATATCAAAGCAGGATATAAAAACTGGAAATAAACAGGATATAAAAACTGGAAATAAAAACAGTTTATAAAACAGGATATTAAAACAGATTATAAAGACAGTATATGAAAACAGTTTATAAAACAGTATATTAAAACAGGATATTAAAACTGGATATAAAAACTGGTTTTAAAAACAGGATATAAAAACAGTATATACAAACTGGATATACATTCTGGATATGAAAACATTTATTTAAAAAGGAATTGAAAACAGGATCCAAAAACGGTATGTTTATTTAAAAAAATGCACATTTATTTCACCAGGTTGGCTAGTTGAGAGCAAGTTCTCATTTGCAACTGTGACCTGGCCAAGATAAAGCAAAGCAGTGTGACACAAACAACTAAGAGGTACACATGGAATTAACAAACATACAGTCAATAACACAATAGGAAAAAAGTCTATATACAGTGTGTGCAAAATGGAGTAAGATGAGGGAAGTAAGGCAATAAATAGGCCATGGTGGTGAAATAATAAAAATCTGGTGTGATAGATGTGCAGAAGATGAATGTTTCAAGTAGAGATACTGGGCTGCAAAAGGAGCAAAACATTTCTAATAACAGTATGGGGATGAGGTAGTTGGATAGGCTATTTACAGCTGGGCTAAGTACAGGTGCAGTTATCTGTGAGCTGCTCTGACAGCTGGTGCTTAAAGTTAATGAGTGAGATATGAGTCTCAAGCTTCAGTGGTTTTTGCAATTTGCTCTAGTCATTGGCAGCAGAGAACTGGAAGGAAAGGCGGCCAAAGGAGGAATTGGCTTTGGGGGTGACCAGTGAAATATACCTGCTGGAGCACGTGCTACGCGTGGTGGCATAGCACGTGCTATGGTGACCAGTGAGCTGAGATAAGGCAGGGCTTTACCTAGCAAAGACTTATAGTTGACCTGGAGTCAGTGGGTTTGGTGACGACTATGAAGTGAGGGCCAGCCAACGAGAGCATACAGGTCGCAGTGGTGGGTAGTATATGGGGCTTTGGTGGCAAAACAGATGGCACTGTGACAGACTGCATACAATTTACCGAGTGGAGGGTTGGAGGCTATTTTGTAAATGACATCGCCGAAGTCGAGGATCGGGAGGATGGTCAGATTTACGAGGGTATGTTTGGCAGCATGAGTGAAGGATGCTATGTTGCAAAATAGGAAGCTGATTCTAGATGTATTTTTGGATTGGAGATGCTTACTGTGAGTCTGGAAGGAGAGTTTACAGTATAACCAGACACAAAGATATTTGTAGATGTCCACATATTCATATTCAGTCAGAACCGTCCAGAGTAGTGATGCTGGATGGGCGGGCAGGTGCTGGTAGTGATCGGTTGAAGAGCATGCATTTAGTTTTACTTGCATTTCAGAGCAGTAGGAGGCCACGGAAGGAGAGTGTTATGGCATTGAAGCATGTCTGGAGGTTAGTTAACACAGTGTCCGAACGAAGGGCCAGAAGTATACAGAATGGTGTCGTTTGCGTAGAGGTGGATCAGAGAATCACCAGCAGCAAGAGCGACATCATTGATGTATACAGAGAAAAGTGTCAGCCCGAGAATTGAACCCTGTGGCACCCCCATAGAGACTGCCAGAAGTCCGGACAACAGGCCCTCCGATTTGACACACTGAACTCTGCCTGAGAAGTTGTTGGTGAACCAGGCGAGGCAGTCATTTGAGAAACCAAGGCTGCTGAGTCTGCCGATAAAAATGATGTGATTGACAGAGTTGAAAGCCTTGGCAAGGTCTATGAATACAGCTGCACATTATTGTTTCTTATTGATGGAGGTTATGATATCGTTTAGGACCTTGAGCGTGGCTGAGGTGCACTCATGACCAGTTCGGAAACCAGATTGCATAGCAGAGAAGGTACTGTGGGATTCGAAATGTTCGGTGATCTGTTTGTTAACTTGGCTTTCGAAGACCTCAGAAAGTCATGGTAGGATAGATATAGGTCTTGTCATGACGTTGCCCTCTTTGGGTTCAGCAAGCCCCATCCCCCTCTCCCTGCCCCCCCCCCCCCCCCCCCCCTGCCTCCTTCCAGTAGGCGGCTGTGGTCAGAGAGAGGTTGTAAATTCCTGAGGAGAACACCTGCCTCATGGCCACACAGTATAAGAGACAGAGTGAATTTTCACAGAGAACAAAGGCATTTCTTCCATCTCACAGAACTTGAAGTCTGAACAAATTTCATGTTCCGGAGAAAGTATAAAATATCGGTGAAGAATCCAGCTACAAACTGGTCCGTTTGTTACAACTTGGGGAAGCTCATGGTAGACGGTGTGGCCACATTACCATAACACTGTTTATATAATAGCCTCAGATATGAGGTTAACATCTAATTGCTGCATAAGATGAATGAGTGAGTATGATACTGTTTACACAATTTTACAATGTGATTTTGGACTGTTTAATGAAGGAAAACTCAAAAAGGGAATTGGATTTGAACTAAATCAGAGGACCGCCGCTGAGCCCAGTTAGGGTCAGACATCCTGGGACAGCCCTTTTCTGCAAATCCGAATAAACCCAACTTTGAGAAATTATCACCAGACCATGTTTGTCTCCATTAGGAGGGGACGAAGGTTGCAGACAATTGCTTAATCTTTTAACCATACCACGTGGTTAAACTCTTAGACTACTGATACAGACAGAATAAGTCTTTGATATTAATTACTAGTCTGCAGCTAGGAATTCGGTATCATTGAACGTGAAGAACGACAACCGCTGAAACATCCATTCTATAACAAATGAATGAATGTCACTCTGAACTATCCCCTCTAACCAAGAGAGAGAGAGAGAGAGAGAGAGAGAGAGAGAGAGAGCACGAAACTCTCCAACAGAAACAAACTTTTCAACAGCGATCAAGACGACACACTGAGCGTAAATATATATATATTGATTGCAATTGTTCCCGAATGAGTGAGCGTTCATGTGCAAAGGATTAGCATTTCAATTGTTATAATTATCACTCTGTAGTGACTTCTCAGCTGACTCCCCCTTTTGTCCACCAAGCTGCGATGCCGGTTAGCCCACTAGGGCACATTCCCCTATCATTTCTTGTAACCATGTACATGTACTGTGTTTGTTTATGCATTTCTGTGAATTACTTAGTTAGTAATAAATAAATGATTTAAGACAATTGATGAATGGGGTGACTCATAGTGAAGACTGGGTTCGTGCAGATAACCAACAACGTTTGGAATGAGACTAAAGTGAGGTAAAATAAATAATTCATTAATCAGAAGACTATGGATCAGATATGAAAATATTGAAAAGTTATTTTAGGAAATTAGAACTTTGTAATCTGAATATTTTCCTTGGTGCCAGGACTTCCTAGTTAATTATGGTTACATGATTAATCAGTTTGATCGCGTAATACTAATTACAGAGAATCTTTGATAAAACTAAGTCTTCAATTTAATGATAGTAAAGACACGACAGTCTGTAAAAGCAATATTTTAAAACAGGATATAAAAATAGGATATAAAAACAGGATATAAAAACAGTTTTTAAAAGCAGTTTATAAAAACAGTATGTTAAAACAGGGTATGATAACAGTGTATTGAAACAGGATAAAAACAGATTGTAAAGACAGCATATTAAAACAGATTGTAAAGACAGCATATTAAAACAGATTGTAAAGACAGCATATTAAAACAGATTGTAAAGACCACATATTAAAACAGATTGTAAAGACAACATATTAAAACAGATTGTAAAGACAACATATTAAAACAGATTGTAAAGACAACATATTAAAACAGATTGTAAAGACAGCATATTAAAACAGATTGTAAAGACAACATATTAAAACAGGATATAAAAACTGCATGTAAAAGGTGGATATGAAAGCATTATATAAAAACAGGATATAAAAACTGGTTATAAATGCATTATATAAAAACAGGATATAAAAACTGGTTATAAATGCATTAGATAAAAACAGGATATAAAAACTGGTTATAAATGCATTATATAAAAATAGGATATAAATACTGGTTATAAATGCATTATATAAAAACAGGATATAAATACTGGTTATAAATGCATTATATAAAAACAGGATATAAATACTGGTTATAAATGCATTATATAAAAACAGGATATAAATACTGGTTATAAAAGCATTATATAAAAACAGGATATAAATACTGGTTATAAATGCATTATATAAAAACAGGATATAAATACTGGTTATAAAAGCATTATATAAAAACAGGATATAAATACTGGTTATAAAAGCATTATATAAAAACAGGATATAAATACTGGTTATAAATGCATTATATAAAAACACGATATAAAACAGGAGATGGAACAGGACATAAAAGGTGGATTTAAAAACTGGATATAAAAACTGGATTAAAAACAGTATATGAAATTATTATTAAAGCAGTATGCAGTTTATAAAAATGTTGTGTAAAAATAATATATTAAAAACAGGATATAAAAACAGGATATAAAAACAGGATTTAAAAACAGGTTATAAAAACAGGATTTAAAAACAGGATTTAAAAACAGGATGTAAAAAATATTATATAAAAACAGTGTTTAAAAACAGGATGTAAAACAATATAAAAAACAGGATATAAAACACGATATTAAAGGAGGATATAAAAACAGGATGTAAAACAAGATAACAAAACAGGATATAAAAATGGAAGAAATTGCTTAAAATTAAATTTTACTGCATTTTCCCCATTTGGAAAACTATGTGGAGGTATTTTTCTACTATCCTCCTGTGGCTGTGGTCTCTGGAACAGGTGTCTCTCTTGGACTATCAATGGTCTCTGGTTGGCATGATCCTGGCATGATGCTGGCTGACATGGGTTGGTAGCCAGACTCCCAATCTGTCCAATGAAACCTCCCCAGGATGGCTGGAGCGTGTAAGAGAGCCCCATGGAGAAGACATCATTTAAAACACCTAATGGCAAGGAAGGAAGCCAACAGCTCCAGGTTTCACTGTTGTGAAGTGATCATAATTATAACTAGAACTCTATAAAACTGTACTATATCATGACTCTCTTCTCTCCTATTCTCAGAGTGAACATATGTATTTATTTATTTAACCTTTATTTAACGAGGAAGGGCTCATTGAGATTTGAAATCTATTTTTCAAGAGCGTCCTTGCCAAGATAGGCAGCACAAAGTCATTACACATTTACAGACAGACAACATGAAAAACTACAGGTAATCCAGACAATACAAAACAGTCATTTAAAACCATTAGACTTTGATAGTGACATAAGTTCGTGCTCTTCACATCATACCACAAATACATCGGCACTTGGACAAGTGGACCGAGTGAAAAATCCCGAGTTCCCGCAGAAAAAATGTCTAATGGACAGGAGAGCACATTGTCAGATGTACTCACCCAGCAACAATGAGTTCAGTAAAGTCAGTGCATAAAGAATTATCACGAAAATTGTCATTTTCTCTAAGAGATGTAAGAAATAGAGGCCAAGGAAAGGTAAGAGGAGAGAGGAACTGTGTATATATGAGTCTGTATGTGAGTGTGTGTGTATAGACAGGGTGTGTGTGACATCATTCTGTTGTGAATTCCTTACCCCATGCCAGTGTTTGCTGAACCATGCTAGGCCCCAGCATGGAAGATGGCATTGAATGAGTAAGCAGCATGGGTAATATAACAGTGTGTCTTGGCAGGGTTAGAGTAGCTGGCCTTGAGGCCCTGGTGAATACAACCTGTTTCCATTTAAGCCCTGCGTTGCTGCAGCCTGCCTGTGACATTTTGCTTGTCTGGGGAGTGGGCATAGTCTTACCCATCTCTCTCTCGCTCTCTCGCCCTCTCGCCCTCTCCCTTTCTCTCTCTCTCTCTCAATTCAATTAAATTAAATTCGCTTTATTGGAATGACGTAACAATGTACATATTGCCAAAGCTTATTTTGGATATTTACAATATAAAATAGATAAAAATTAGAATTAAAATTGTCAACGGGACAACAATAACCAAGGGTCAAAATAACCATACATTCAACAATAACAATAAGCATACAGTAGAGTACATGTGCAGGTTGATTGGTCTGTCAGACACTGGCAGGCAGCAATGTAGTGCGCTGCCTACCCACAGCTCTCTGCGTCCTCCCCCAACAGGACGGGTAGCCTGTCCTCATCAGAGAGGTCTTTGAAACCTTGAATAAGGGTTTCAAATATGGTAAAATGACACTCTCTAATTGTTTTATATTTTTGACATGTTGTCAGGAAATGCAGATCCTTCTCAGGTTCTGTTGTTGTGCAGTGGTTGCACAGCCTTTCCTCTACAGGGAGCCAGGTTTTCCTGTGTCTACCATTCGCAATGGCAAGGCTGTGCTCACTGAGCCTGTACTTTGTCAAGGTTTTTCTAAGGTTTTGATCAGTAACCATGGTCAAATATTTAGCCACGGTGTACTGTCGATTTAGAGCCAGATAGCACTGCATTTTGCTTTGTGTTTGTGCTTGTGTTTCCCAATAAGCAATGTAGTTTTGTTTTGACTGTGTTGTAATTTGGTTTATTCTGATTGATTGGATGTTCTGGTCCTGAGGCTTCAGTGTGTTAGTAGAATAGGTTTGTGAACTCAGCCCCTTTGTACCAATTGAGAACTTTGGTCTAATTCCCTGAGATCTGGATCTTCTGTGGAAAATCATTATTTTTGTATTTTTGGGGTTTACTGCCAGGGCCCAGGTCTGGCAGTACTGTTCTAGCAGGTTCAGGCTCTGCTGTAGGCCATGTGCTGTGGGTGACAGCAGGCATAGGTCATCTGCGAAGAGTAGGCATTTAAATTCTGAATTGTGTAGACTAACACCAGGGGCTGAGGATTTTCTAGAATAGTGGCCAATTCGTTTTAATGTAAATATTGAAGAGTGCAGGGCTCAGATTGCAACCCTGGCGAAGTCCCCGCCCCTGGTTAAAGAATTATGTTATTTTCTTACCAATTTTAATGCTGCACGTATTGCCAGTATACATTGATTTAATTATGTCATATGTTTTACCCGCTACACCACTTTCAAAAACTTTTTAGAACAGTCCTGTACGCCAAATAGAATCAAATGCTTTTTGGAAGTCGATGAAGCAAGCGTGTATGTTGGTATTATTTTGGTGGACATGTTTATCTACCAGGGTGTGTAGGGTGTAAATATGATCAGTTGTGCGATGTTTTGGTATAAATCCAATTTGGCTTTTACTCAAGACATTGTGCGTATTAAAGAAGTTTAGAACTCTTACATTTATAATACCACAGAAAACCTTCCCCAGGTTACTGGTTCACACAAATGCCTCTGTAATTGTTAGGGTCAAATTTGTCTCTGTTCTTAAAGATTGGGGTTATGAGTCCTTGATTCCAGATGTCAGGGAAATAACCTACACTCAGGATCAAATTAAACAGTTTTAAGTAGCCATATTTTGAGATGTGAGGTATCACAATCTCTTTCAGTAACGGCAGGAATGGAGGAGGTCTTAATTCTAGTGAGTTTACTAAGGCGGACACCGCTATGTTTAGTTTTGCCCAACCTAGGTCGAGGCACAGACACAGTCTCAATGGGGATAGCTGAGCTGACTACACTGACTGTGCTAGTGGCAGACTCCACTAAGCTGGCAGGCTGGCTAACAGCCTGCTGCCTGGTCTGCACCCTATTTCATTGTGGAGCTAGGGGAGTTAGATCGTAGATAAGATGAGAGCACCCCTCCAGCTAGGATGGAGTCCGTCACTCCTCAACAAGCCAGGCTTGGTCCTATTTGTGGGTGAGTCCCAGAAAGAGGGCCAATTATCTACAAATGTTATCTTTTGGGTGGGGCAGAAAACAGTTTTCAACCAGTGATTGACTTGTGAGCCTCTGCTGTAGAGCTCATCACTCCCGCTAACTAGGAGGGGGCCAGAGACAATTACTCAATGCCGACACATCTTTCTAGCTGATTTACACGCAGACGCTATGTTGCGCTTGGTGACCTCTGACTATTTCATCCTAACATTGTTGGTGCTGACGTGGATAACAATATCTCTATACTCTCTACACTCGCCAGTTATAGCTTTAGCCAGCACCATCTTCAGATTATGACTGGGGGAGGGGGGCTGAAGACCATGATTATTGACTGGGGGGTTGAGGAGAGTGGTTATTGACTGGGGTCATGACTGGGGGAGAGGGTCGAGGACTGTGTTTATTGACTGTGACCATGACTGGGGGAGTTGAGGACTGTGGTTATTGATTGGGGGGGTTGAGGACGGTGGTTATTGACTTGGGATTGAGGACCATGGTTATTGAGTGTAACCATGACCGGGGGAGGGGGGGGGTTGCGGGATTGGCTAGTGGGATAGGTGGGAGTGGCTTGTGGGATAGCTTGGGTTGACTAGTGGGATAGATGGGATTGGCTAGTGTGATAGCTGGGATTGAAAATCTCGTACAACACTGTGTACTACTCCCTTCACAGAACAGCGCAAACTGTCTCTAACCAGAATAGAAAGAGGAGTGGGATGCCCCAGTGCACAACTGAGCAAGAGGACAAGTACATTACAGTGTCTAGTTTGAGAAACAGACTCATTACAAGTCCTGGCAGCGAACTTAATAGTACCCGCAAAACACCAGTCTAAATGTCAACGGTGAAGAGGCGACTCTGGGATGCTGGCCTTCTAGGCAGAGTTCCTCTGTCCACTGTCTGTGCTCTTTTGCCCATCTCAATCTTTTCTTTTTATTGGCCAGTCTGAGATATGGCTTTTTCTTTGCAACTCTTCACCACTAGGGGGCGGCTCGTCAGAAAGTCCAGGACCCAGTTGCACAGGGCAGGGTTGAGACCCAGGGCCTCCAGCTTGATGATGAGCTTGATGATGAGCTTGGAGGGTACTTAACTTCTTCGATATAGGGGGCGCTCTTTTAATTTTTGGATGAAAAACGTTCCCGTTTTAAACAAGATATTTTGTCACGAAAAGATGCTTGACTATGCATATAATTTACAGCTTTGGAAAGAAAACACTCCAAAACTGCAAAGATATTGTCTGTGAGTGCCTCAGAACTGATGTTACAGGCGAAACCCAGAAAAAAATCCAATCAGGAAGTGCCGCATTTTTTGAAACCGCCTCATTCCAATGACTCGTTATAAGGCTGTGGAGGAGCTAGGAGTCAGCTTACGTTTTCCACGTTTTCCCCAAGGTGTCTGCAGCATTGTGACGTATTTTTAGGCATATCATTGGAAGATTGACCATAAGAGACTACATCTACCAGGTGGTTGCTTGGTGTCCTCCGTCGCAATTATTGCGTAATCTCCAGCTGCAGTATTTTTCCGTTTGCCTTTGATGAGAAACCGACTGCCAGGAATGATTTTACATCGAATAGAATTGTGAAAAACACCTAGAGGATTGATTCTAAACAACGTTTGCCATGTTTCTGTCGATATTATGGAGCTAATTTGGAAAAAAGTTTGGCGTTGTGTTGACTGCATTTTCGTTTATTTTTCTTAGCCAAACGTGATGAACAAAACAGAGCTATTTCTCTTACACAAATAATCCTTTTGGAAAAAATGAACATTTGCTATCTAACTGAGAGTCTCGTCATTGAAAACATCCGAAGTTCTTCAAAGGTAAATTATTTTATTTGAATGCTTTCCTTGTTTTTGTAAAAATGTTGCCTGCTGAATGCTAGGCTTAATGCTATGCTAGGCTATCAATACTCTTACACAAATGCTTGTGTAGCTTTGGTTAAAGCATATTTTGAAAATCTGAGATGACAGTGTTGTTAACAAAAGGCTAAGCTTGTGTTTCAATATATTTATTTCATTTCATTTACGATTTTCATGAATAGGAAATGTTGCGTTATGGTAATGAGCTTGAGGCTATGATTACGCTCCCGGATACGGGATTGCTCGACACTAGAGGTTAAGGATCTCAGATCATGAGAAACAAAATTCTCTGGTCTGATGAAACCAAGATTGAACTCTTTGGCCTGAATGCCAAGCGTCACGTCTGGAGGAACATGGCACCATCCCTACGGTGAAGCATGGTGGTGGCAGAATCATGCTGTGGGGATTTTCAGCGGCAGGTACTGGGAGTCTAGTCAAAGGCAAAGATGAACGGAGCAAAGCACAGAGACATCCTTGATGAAAACCTGCTCCAGAGTGCTCAGGACCTCAGACTGGGCGAAGGTTCACCTTCCAACAGGACAACGACCCTAAGCACACAGCCAAGACAACGCAGGAGTGGCTTTGGGACAAGTCTCTGAATGTCCTTGAGTGGCCCAGCCAGAGCTCGGACTTGAACCAAAATCTATTATCTCTGGAGAGACCTGAAAATAGCTGTGCAGCAACGCTCCCCATCCAACTGACAGAGTTTCAGAGGATCTGCAGAGAAGAATAGGAGAAACTCCCCAAATACATGTGTTCCAAGCTTGTAGCTTCATACCCGAGAAGACACAAGGCTGTAGTTGCTGCCAAAGGTGCTTCAATAAAGTACTAAGTAAAGGGTCTGAATACTGATGTAAATGTGATATATATATTTTTATTTGTATTAATTTTTTATAAAAATTTCAAAAAATCTGTTTTTGCTTTGTCATTATGGGGTACTGTATGTAGATTGCTGAGGATTTTTATTTACTTAATCCATTTTAGAATAATGTGGAAAAAGTCAAGGGGCCTGAATTCTTTCCGAAGGCACTGTATCTTTCCGAAGGCACCCAAATCATTCTCCGTGGACAACTACTGACACACTTTACCATCTTGTCTCTCTCTGTAGGGCTCAATCTGGAGACCATTGTGTGTTGTGTGTACTTAAAACTTCTTGACTATACTTGAGACGCAGATGTCTCAAGTAGACACCTGGAAATGCAAATGCGCTACGCTAAATGCTAAATGTACTCGTTACAACTCAAACCTTGATCAAAATTCACAAGCAGGGTATTGAATTAAAGCTACACTCGTTGTGAACCTAGCCAGCAAGTCAGATTTTTAAAATGCTTTTCGGCGAAAGCATGAGAAGGTATTATCTGATAGCATGCACCACCTGAAAATCCCTGAATGCGACGTAAACAAAGACTCTGCTTATCCGACGCAGCACAAAACGCAGAAATAAAATATAAAACATTCATTACCTTTGACGAGCTTCTTTCTTGGCACTCCTATATGCCCCATAAACATCACTATTGGGTCTTTTTTTTCGTTTAAATCGGTCCATATATACCCAAAATAGCTTTGTATGGAAGCTGTGTCATTCAGAAAAAAACATTGTTTTTAAACGCTGCGTAATTTTTTAAAATTAAAAAAGTTGACGATAAACTTTCACAAAACACTTCGAAATCCTTTTGTAATCCAACTTTAGGTATTAGTAAACGTTTATAATCTATCAAAATGATTACAGGGCGATGTATATTCAATAGCTCCTCGCTTGCAAATCAATGGCTGCCAATGTCTTCATTAACAACATCCGGGTGAAGACTGGAAGAAACGGATGCCAGATAGATGGATTTTCCAACAATTAATTCAATTGAAAATGACGACAATGGCGACATCGTGTGGAATTTGTATGAATTGCATGCAGGTCGATATTAAATTTTGTCCTCTTTTAACAACTCGTGGAAGTGACTTATGGAAATTATTTTTAGCTTTCAGAGAGCAGTTTTTCTTGCGTTTTTCAATGAAACACACGATCTGTTATAGTCACAGCCGTGATTTAACCAGTTTTAGAAACTTCAGAGTGTTTTCTATCCACACATACTAATCATATGCATATACTATATTCCTGGCATGAGTAGCAGGACGCTGAAAAGTTGCGCGATTTTTAACAGAATTTTCGAAAAAGGAGGGGGTAGAAGTAAGAGGTTTTAACAACAAGAGCCCATCAAGTCTCTGTGTATCTCTGTGTCCATAATCCTGAGACGGTGATTGCGTCCCAAATGGTACCCTAATCCCTGTTTAGTGCATGACTGTTGAGTACGGCACTATATGCAGCCCATAGGGCTCTGGTCAAAAGTCTTGCACGAAACAGGGAACAGCTAGGCACAGTGTTGGAGGGGGGAAGTATAGGCCTCAACACATTATGTGAAGAGTTTGGAGTCTTCACTACACTTATGTAATCAAGTATATATACTTAGAAACAGAAGAGAGAAGATGTATAGACAGCCCATTATCAGCCTGAAAACGTCATCCTGGTACGTTTTTGAAAAAAAGGTGTTGATGTTTTTCTCAATACATTGGGTTCAATGGGAAACGGTGAGAGTTACAGGGTTGACGATTATGTCAATACATTGCAGTCAATGGGAAAAGACTGTCACAGTGTTGATGCCTAAGTGGGCTTGACAATCTCTTTCTAAAATTATCTGACGCAATTGTTGCTACCCCTATTACTAGCTTGTTCAACATCTCTTTCGTATCGTCTGAGATCCCTAAAGATTGGAAAGCTCCCGCTGTCATCCCCCTCTTCAAAATGGGAGACACTCTAGACCCAACCTGCTACAGACCTATATCTATCCTACCCTGTCTTTCTAAGGTCTTCAAAAGCCAAGTTAACAAACAGATCACCGACCATTTCAAATCCCACCGTACCTTCTCCGCTATGCAATCTGGTTTCCGAGCTGGTCATGGGTGCCCCTCAGCCACGCTCAAGGTCCTAAACAATATAATAACCGCAATCGATAAATGACAATACTGTGCGTGTGTGTGTACATGCGTGCGTGTGTGCTCATAGTTTTGTGTGTGATGAATGGTTTACACGTTTAAAAAATCTTGAGTTGCAAGGAACAATATTTGCAGACTAGCTTTTCAGTCAGACACATAGTTGTCTACAGAGTGGGTGGATGATGGAGTAGTAGAAATCCAGATAGACTGTAGCTAACACTATGGTGTCTCTCTCTCTTACTACAGGACAGCTTACCTTTAGCCTGGGGAGAGACTTAACTTATAACTGCGGTCTTGAAAGTTGGTATTCAAATCACAAATTCTTTCTGATGAGAAATCGTTTCTCTAGTTCTCTCTCTGCCTCCCTCTCTCTCTCTCACTCCCTCTCTCTCTCTCTGCCCCCCCCTCTCTCTCTCGCTCCCTCTCTCTCTCGCTGCCCCCCTCTCTCTCTCTCTCGCTCCCTCTCTCTCTCTCGCTCCCTCTCTCTCTCGCTGCCCCCTCTCTCTCTCTCTGCCCCCTCTTTCTTCCCCCTCTCTCTCTCCTCCCTCTTCTTTCGATCAGCCTTTATGCCACAGGTGATGTTCTGAACTGTAACTGCTCTCTCGTTCTAACTATCATCCCTCTCTCCTCTCCTCCACAGAGAAGCCGATGGCCCGAGGCCCTCCCGGAGGAGTCTTGGGGGTGCTGGGTGGTGTCGTAGCCGCTGGGCTCCTCATCGCCATGGCCGTCACTGTCTTCATGGTCTGCCGGCGGCAGCAGAAGACACGCACCAACACTGACAATGACCTGTGAGTTCCCAAGGGCGGGTGGGGCAAGTGGTTGGGGCAAGTGGTTGGGGCAAGTGGTTGGGGCAAGTGGGTGGGGCAAGTGGGTGGGGCAGGTGAGTGTGGTAAAATATATATATACTTGTTTGTTTAATATAAGTAATTTGAAATTATTTATACTTTTACTTTTGATACTTAAGTATATCTTTGCAATCACAATTTTATTTTGATACTTAAAACCATATACGTTTAGACTGTTACACAGGTGGTATTTTACTGGGTGACTTTCACTTTTACTTGAGTCATTTTCTATTAAGGTATCTTTACTATTACTCAAGTATGAGGCATATATCTGGGGAAGGGTATAAAACCATTTCTAGAGTATTGAACTTTTCCAAGAGAACAGTGATCTCCATCATTGGGAAATGGAAAAAATATGGAACTACCCAGACTCTGCCTAGAGCTGGCCGTCCGACCAAACTGAGCAACCAGGCAAGAGGACCTTGGTCAGGGAGGTGACCAAGAATCCAATGGCCACTCTGATAGAACTACAGAGTTCCTTGGCTGATATGGGAGAACCTGCCAGAAAGACAACAGACTCTTCAGCATCACCAATCTGGGCTGTATGGGAGAGTGGCCAGACAGAAGCCACACCTGAGAAAATTGCACATGACAGCACACCTGGAGTTTGCAAAAAGGCACGTGAAAGACTCTGACAGCATAAGGCAAAATATTATGTGGTCTGATGAGACAGAAATTGAACTATTTGGCCTGCATGGGCACAGCCCATCACCTGTCTAACATCATCCCTACTGTGAAGCATGATGGTGGCAGCATCATGCTTTGGGGATGATTTTCAGCGGCAGGGACTGGGAGACTGGTAAGGATAGAGGGAACAGTGAATGGAGCCAAATACAGGCAAATCCTTGATGAGAACCTGCTTCAGAGTGCAGATTTACATTCCAACCGGACAATGACCCCAAGCATACCATAAAAGCAAAGCTGGAATGGCTTCAGAACAACAACGTGAAAGTCCTTGAGTTGCCCAGTCAAAGCCCAGACTTGAATCCCACTGAAAATCTGTGGAAAGACTTGAAGATTGCTGTTCAACGCCGCTCCCCATCTGACTTAACAGAGCTTGAGAAAATATGCATGGAAAAAAATCTGCAAATTCAGATGTGCAAAGCTGATACAGACATGCCAAAGAAATCTCAAAGTTATAATGTCCTCCAAAGGTGCTGGTATTGACCCAGGGGTGTGAATACTTACGTAAATTACATTTCTGTATTTATTTTCGATAAATGTGCAAACATTAAAAGAAAATGTTTAGTCTGTCATTATGGGGTATTGTGCGTAGACGGGTGATCTACATGTTTTCTTTATCCATTCATTTTGAATTCAGGCTGTAACACACCAAAATGTGGAATGAGCAACCAGGCAAGAGGACCTTAGAAAGTAAATACTTTCTAAAGGCTCAGTAGGGAGGGAGGGAGGGAGGGAGGGAGGGAGGGAGCGAGGGAGCGAGAGAGAGAGAGAGAGAGAGAGAGAGAAAAAAAAAAACTCTCCCAATGCTGAGAACCAATTAGTGATCAGGTCAATCATCCCGACCAACAAAGATGTGCCAGAGTTTCAGACTCAGCACAGAATGGACACCCCTCCCCAACAGTAGGATCCAGGTGTACCAGATGCATGTTGGTGGCTATGGCTCCATGTATTATCCTCCATTGGAGGTCAGCTGTCCTCTTATCAATATGCAGTTTGTATAATGATCGCCAACAGCCCTTTGGGGAGGCACCTGAACCAAGCACACCCGCCCACCTCGTCGATTTTACCCCTTCCAGGGAAGAGGCATGGGACACCTTTACACATATTCTGTACGTGGCCTTCTTTCCCACCTCCTTGAACTCCCCCAGCTCCGGGGTATGACCCAGCTTGGTACACCCCACGCCTAGCAGACATGTAGGCTGGCAGATCGTAGGCTGGCTGAACCCAGAACACGGGACTGGATGGCAGTGTTGTAAAAAAGAGGCTCTTCAAAAAGCCACATCCCTGGTGGCTTGCAGGCCTTACGGGACTTGACAAGAACCCTCCAAGTCTGCATAACAGACCCACAAAATGGAGTCAGGCCAGGCAACTCACCCCCCTCCAGCTTTAAGAGAAAAAGGTGCTTGTCTAAGCCCAAACAGCCCTCTCTCCTCATCAGTGTGTAGGCTGTGTCGACCCAGTTAGAACCATCACTGTACAACAGTATCTGGGCTGCTTGAAGCCAGAAAGCCATGATTCTAGAGGAAATGTCCACCAGGCCTTGCCCACCCTCGTGCAGTGTCAGGTACAGGGCTGCAGCTTTAATCCAGTGTTGTCCAGACCAGAAGAAATTGACAAGGGTCCTCTGAAGCTCTTGTATCAGACCCTTTGGTGGCTGCAAAATCATGATTCTGTGCCACAGGGTAGAGGCAGCATGATTATTAGTTACCAGTACACTTCCCCTATAAGACATCTGGGTCAGCACCCATTTCCATCTTGACAGTCTGGCACACACTTTCTCCACTACACCCTCCCAGTTATTTATCTGAAAGACATCGAAGCCTAGAAAAAACCCCAAAGTCTTCATTCCATCTCTGCCCCACTGAAGCCCCCCTGGTAACCGTGGAGCGGACCCAATCTGAAGCTGACCTGCCCACAGCGCTTCACTCTTTCCCAAATTGACTCTAGCTGAAGAGGCCCTCTCATACACCTTTAACCTTTTGCGTGTAGGGGGCAGTATTTTTGTTTTTTGATAAAAAACGTACCCATTTGAAACTGCCTATTTCTCAGCCACAGAAACTAGAATATGCATACAATTGTCAGATTAGGATAGGAAACACTCTAAAGTTTCCAAAACTGTAAAAATATTGTCTGTGAGTATAACATAACTGATATTGCAGGCCTGAGGAAAATCCAATCAGGAAGTGCCTCTTATTTTGAAACCTCTCTGTTCCTATGCATGCCTATCCTCCATTTAAAGGGATATCTGTAAAGGATATCCTTTTTTCTATGGCTTCCCGAAGGTGTCAACAGTCTTTAGACATAGTTACAGGCTTTTATTTTGAAAAATGAGCGTGAAGGATCACATTGCGTAAGTGGATAGGTGGGGGCTCTCAGAGTGAGTTTTTGCGCTTAAGAGTAAAGCCGCCATTGTTCCTCCCACTGTTATTGAAAAACCTACACACTCGGTTGATATATTATTGAATATATATTTTAAAAACAACCTGAGGAGTGATTCTAAAAAACGTTTGACATGTTTCTGTGGACATTGTGGATATTATTTGGAATATACGTCTGCGTTGTCGTGACCGCTTTTTCCTGTGGATTTCTGAACATAACGCAACAAACAAACGGAGGTAATTTGGTTATAAAAATAATCTTTATGGAACAAAAGGAACATTTATTGTGTAACTGGGAGTCTCGTGAGTGAAAACATCCGAAGACCATCAAAGGTAAACTATTTTTTTGATTGCTTTTTTGATTTTCGTGACCTAGCTACTTAATGCTTAGTGTACATAATGTTATGTTATGCTATCGATAAACTTACACAAACGCTTGGATTGCTTTCGCTGTAAAGCATAATTTCAAAATCTGAGACGACAGGTGGATTAACAAAAGGCTAAGCTGTGTTTTCCTATATTGCACTTGTGATTTCATGAATATAAATATTTTTTAGTAATTTTATTTGCATCTGGCGCTATGCTATTCAGTGTTTGTTGATGACAATTATCCCGCTACCGGGATGGGTAGCGTCAAAAAGTTAAAGCGTTTGAGAGAACCTCACATCTTCACTGTAATAAAAACTGTCACCTCATCTGCATACGCAGAGAGTGCTATCTTGGGACCCTTCATTACACCTGGCACAGAGAAACCAGTAAGCTTCGCTCTTAAAAAAACAAAGGCTAAGCCTTTGGCTAACCCCCCCCACATGAACCCCCCCCCCCCCCCTCTGTAACCCATTACTCGTAGTGGGCATGTCCTCCACTACCTAGGAGCCTAGCTCCACATGAACCCCCTCCTTTACCCCAGCACTCGTACTGGGCACCTGCTCACCAGTCTGAGGAACCGGCTCTTCAGATACATCCTTACCTTCTACAACAATACTTTTCTGCAGCATAACATTTTCCTCTAATACAAGTTGCAACTCCGTGCCCTCAACCCGGATAACTTGTTTCTCAGCAACAGGTGCTATTGACTGCTCTACCGCTGTCGGTCCACCTCTCCCTACATCAGAGGGCCCAGGCGTTACGATGACCACCTGCGCCCCTCCCTCGGCCTTCTCCCTTTTCGGGCAAGCATGTCGCTTATGACCAACATTCCCACAATCAAAACACAGTTGACTACCCGTTTTAGCATAAGCCATATACAGTCTATTGTCATACTTGATTTTAAACGATAACTCTAAAGTCTGCTCCGGTGAGTCCAAAAACATAAAAACCTGTCGCCGAAATGTCATAACCTGTTTCAACGCCGGGTGTTTGCAACCCAACGGGACAACCTTAATTGAACTGGCAAACTTCCCAAAGCGCAATAACTCGCGCTCCAATTCCTTTTCAAACAACCGAAAGTGAGCAGTTGTAATCTGAATAAATGGATAAAAGGCCATTCTTGAACATAGGATGAGACATTCCTACTAATTTACTAGAGAACCAGTTTGGATTTAAGTATAACTTTTGTATGACTGATGTCTTTAGTGAGCGGTCTAATGCTTTAATATTTAACCATTTCTGCCCTCCAATTCCATATTCATTATATAAATAGGCCCTTTTAATTTTGTCTGGCTTGCCATTCCAAAGTAAATTGATTATTGTTTGTTCATATAATTTAAAAAGCAGGTCACGAGGTGTAGGCAAAACCATAAGCAAATAGGTCAACTGTGATATGACTAAAGAGTTAATCAGGGTGATTTTTCCACAAATAGACAGGTATTTTCCTTTCCATGGTAGCAAAATCTTACCTAATTTTGCCAACTTTCTATAAAAATGTAATTATTCTTAATTTTGGGATTTGTATACCGAGTGTGTCCACATCTCTGCCAGACGATTTAATTGGTAAACTACACGGTAATGTAAAATTGGCATTTTTGTTTGATCCAATACGTAATATAGTACACTCATCATAATTGGTTTTAATCCAGAGATTAAAGCAAAAGTGTCTAGATCTTCAATGAGACCGTGGAGAAATTCTGATTGTAGTTTTAAAAGAAAACATGAATCATCAGCGTACAATGTGTCACGTCCGTCGTTAGAATGAGACCAAGGCGCAGCGTTATATGCGTACATTCTCTTTTAATGAATGAACACCGAACAAACCAACAAAATGAACAAACGAAATGTGAAGCTATACAAAATAGTGCTGACAGGCAACTACACATAGTCAAGATCCGACAAACTAACACAGAGAAAAAACAGCTTACTATGGTCAGGGCATGACAGTACTCCCCCCCCCAAAGGTGCAAACTCCGACCGCAAAACCTGACTCAATAGGGGAGGGTCCGGGTGGGCATCTATGATGGATGACGCAGGGCGTCAGGGTCGGTTCCGGTGCGGGTCGCATCGCCGGAAGCTCCGGACCGTGGGTCATCGCTGGAGACACCGGACCGTAGATCGTCGCAGGAGGCTCTGGACTGAGAACCCCTGCTGAAGGCTCTGGACCGCCGACCGTCGCTGGAGGCTCTGGACCGCCAACTCTCGCTGGAGGCTCGGGACCGCCGACTCTCGCTGGAGGCTCGGGACCGCCGACCGTCGCTGGAGGCTCTGGACCGCCAACTCTCGCTGGAGGCTCGGGACCGCCGACCGTCGCTGGAGGCTCGGGATCGCCGACCGTCGCTGGAGGTTCCGGACTGCAGACGTCTCAGGAGGTTCTGGATTGCAGGCCGTCTCAGGAAGTTCCGGACTGCAGACCGTCTCAGGAGGTTCCGGACTGTAGACCGTCTCAGGAGGTTCCGGACTGTAGACCGTCTCAGGAGGTGCCGGACTGTGGCCCGTCATTAGAGGTTCCGGACTGTGGCCCGTCATTGGAGGTTCCGGACTGTGAAAAGTCGTTGGAGGTTCCGAACTGTGAAATGTCGCCGGAAGCTCTGGACTGGGAACTGTCGCCGGAAGCTCTGGACTGTGGAGGCGCACTGGAGGCCCGATGCGTGGGACCGGCACAGTTGGCACCGGGCTGATGACACGCACCCCAGGGCGAGTGCGGGGAAGAGGCACAGGACGTACCGGACTGTGGAGGCGCACTGGAGACCTGATGTGTGGGACCGGTACAGGTGGCACCGGGCTGATGACACGCACTTCAGGGCGAGTGAGGAGAGGAGGCACAGGACGTACTGGACTGTGGAGGCGCACTGGAAACCTGATGCATGGGACCGGTACAGGTGGCACCGGGCTGATGACACGCACTTCAGGGCGAGTGAGGAGAGGAGACACACGACGCACTGGACTGTGAAGGCGCACTGGAGGTCTAGAGCGCAGAGCTGGCACAACCCTTCCTGACTGGATACTCACTCCAGCCAGGCAAGTGCGGGAAGCTAGCATAGGACACACTGGGCTATGAAGGCACACTGGAGACCTGATGCGTGGGATCGGTACCGGTGGCACCGGGCTGATGACACGCACCTCTGCACACCCACTCTGCAGCGCTCTCAACGCCAGCACCTCTCTCGGGAATCTTGCGTCAAGCTCCTCACTCAACTCTCTGACTGGCTCCATGTGCCTCTTCCCAAAAAATGTATTGGGGTTTCTGTGGCCTTCCTCCCCGACGTCGCTGCTTTCCTCTCATGCTCCTAGGCGACTCTCACCCTAGGAAGGTGATCCTGTCCTGCCTGGATATCCTTCCAAGTCCATGATCCCTTCCCATCCAGGATCTCTTCCCAAGTCCATGATCCTTCCTCCTTCTGGGCACGCTGCTTGGTCCTTTATTGGTGGGATCTTCTGTCACGTCCGTCGTTAGAATGAGACCAAGGCACAGCGTTGTATGCGTACATTCTCTTTTAATGAATGAACAAGATCCCACGAAACACAAAGGGGAAATGGCTGCCTAAATATGATCCCCAATCAGAGACAACGATAAACAGCTGTCTCTGATTGGGAACCATACCAGGCCAACATAGAAGTACAAATTCACCTAGATGACCCACCCAAGTCACCATCACGCCCCAACCAACACAGAGAAAAAACAGCTTACTATGGTCAGGGCGTGACACAATGACACTTTAGTTTTTAAGACAAGGATTTCTAATCCCTTAATATTATTGTTGTATCTAATTTTCATAGCAATGGCAATAATAAATATACAGTGGGGAGAACAAGTATTTGATACACTGCCGATTTTGCAGGTTTTCCTACTTACAAAGCATGTAGAGGTCTGTAATTTTTTATCATAGGTACTGTACCAAATATTAAGTTCTGCTTTTCTGATGTATTAAATACTTATATCATGCAATAAAATGCAAATTAATTACTTAAAAATCATACAATGTGATTTTCTGGATTTTTGTTTTAGATTCCGTCTCTCACAATTGAAGTGTACCTATGATAACAACTACAGACCTCTTCATGCTTTGTAAGTAGGAAAACCTGCAAAATCGGCAGTGTATCATATACTTGTTCTCCCCACTGTATATGCAGATAGTGGACAACCTTGTTTTACTCCTCTAGATAGTTTAAAACTTTCTGAGATGTAGCCATTATTTGCTATTTTATACCCAGGGTTACTATACATAACTTTAACCCATTTTATAAGAGATTCCCCAAAATTGAAATATTCTAGGCATTTATATATAAACTCCAGTCGTACTTTATCAAAAGCCTTTTCAAAATCAGCTATGAAACCTGTCTGATTAGGATGAATAATATCTGACAATTCTTTTTAATTCTATGCGCCAAGCATTTTGCTAGGATTTTTGCATCACAACACTGAAGTGTAAGAGGTCTCCAATTTTTTAAATGGACTGGATCGTTACATATAGCACTTGGGTCCTGTTTCAGTAATAATGATATCAGATCTTCACATTTTTATTTTGGATACAATAAAAATATCAAGGTCTTCCTGAGAGGCCCAGATCTTGAAATAATCAATTTTAGGTAATAAACTACAAATATTAAAATGTAAAAATGTCAAACCTTTTCTGCATTTAAATCATACAGAGTTCTCAAAGTCAGATTACTTTGAGATTTCAGAACAACAGGAGACTCAAATATTGGATTATATCTATTCGGAAAAGTAGGAATAGCAATGACATTTCTCTGGTTAGCACCATTTGGCATGTCACCACTTTCAGATACAACATGTGGAACTCTCATAGAGACCAAAGAGGAGATGGTAAAAACTGACTTACATGTAATGATAATATTGTCCTCACCTCAATTTAGTTTACCAAGAACCTTTCCAAAGTTTGATGACAACAGCCGGGAGCCATTTTCACCCTGGTGAATTCAGTCTTCCACAAAGTAGCCAGGCATATTCCAGAAGGAGTCAAAATTGTCAGCGAAGGACATACCCCAGTCCTTGGTCAGACGCATTAACCACTGGTGAAGAGACCAAAGACAGCTAAAACACTCAACGAGATGGATTTGGGCTCGAGACAATTATTTGTCCTGCTAATTCCTGTGCATTCTCCAAGAAATTGTCACTTAGCTGTACAGATTTCACACACATAATATCATTAGAACCAATATGCAACATAACTGTTTTCAGAGCAGGAATCTGTTTCTTGATGGTGGGCATGACCTCTGATAACTCCAATACCTTCGCTCCAGGAAAACAATGTGTATAGGTATTTCATCCACCGATGTAACCAAGGAGCATCCCATAATAATGGTTGATGGCTGTTGTCCATTTCGAGCCGGAGCCCTCAGCCCAAGCATTGCCCCATCAGGGGCTCCTCTAACTCGCCCCCCACAAATGACAGGAATAGCAGAGCCCACCTTATTCCCCGGAGATCACAATGTTGGCCGATACTGAAGGAACCTCTGATTATTTGCGTAGACTACGGAGAAATAATTTTAATAACAATCCTTTGGGCAAATCAGATGTCAATGTAGCCTACATAAACCCTACCTCATTGCAAATGTACTTTCCCATACAGCTTGTGTAAGAAAAATTAGAGGAGTTACTTTCAACTATTTAATGTTATTTAGGTAGTCTACGCAAATGAGCATGGAAGATGATCCATGTCTAAATGAGTTGACATGATAACTCCACTGAATCAAACACAGCTTGTTTCCTAGCTAAGCAGGGTCAGAGGTGGAAAAGGTATCCAATTGTCATACTTGAGTAAAAGTAAAGATAGCTTAATAGAAAATGACTCAAGCAAAAGTGAACGTCACCCAGAAAAATACTACTTGAGTAAAAGTCTAAAAGTATTTTGGTTTAAGTATACAGTATGTACAGTTGAAGTCGGAAGTTTATGCAGATGCAGAGTTGCAAAGAAAAAGCTGCATCTCAGACTGGCCAATAAAAAAGAAAAGATTAAGATGGGTAAAAGAACACAGACACTGGACAGAGGAACTCAGTTTAATACAGGTCCTACGTGTGAATCGAACCCTGGCGTTGCACTACCAACTGATAGAACACAGACACTGGACAGAGGAACTCAGTTTAATACAGGTCCTGCGTGTGAATCGAACCCTGGCGTTGCACTACCAACTGATATAACACAGACACTGGACAGAGGAACTCAGTTTAATACAGGTCCTACGTGTGAATCGAACCCTGGCGTTGCACTACCAACTGATATAACACAGACACTGGACAGAGGAACTCAGTTTAATACAGGTCCTACGTGTGAATCGAAC
Organism: Oncorhynchus clarkii lewisi; assembly: GCF_045791955.1. Classification (NCBI taxonomy): domain Eukaryota; kingdom Metazoa; phylum Chordata; class Actinopteri; order Salmoniformes; family Salmonidae; genus Oncorhynchus; species Oncorhynchus clarkii. The sequence goes on from NC_092173.1 coordinate 51,312,930, forward strand.
CCTGGCGTTGCACTACCAACTGATATAACACAGACACTGGACAGAGGAACTCAGTTTAATACAGGTCCTACGTGTGAATCGAACCCTGGCGTTGCACTACCAACTGATATAACACAGACACTGGACAGAGGAACTCAGTTTAATACAGGTCCTACGTGTGAATCGAACCCTGGCGTTGCACTACCAACTGATATAACACAGACACTGGACAGAGGAACTCAGTTTAATACAGGTCCTACGTGTGAATCGAACCCTGGCGTTGCACTACCAACTGATATAACACAGACACTGGACAGAGGAACTCAGTTTAATACAGGTCCTACGTGTGAATCGAACCCTGGCGTTGCACTACCAACTGATATAACACAGACACTGGACAGAGGAACTCAGTTTAATACAGGTCCTACGTGTGAATCGAACCCTGGCGTTGCACTACCAACTGATATAACACAGACACTGGACAGAGGAACTCAGTTTAATACAGGTCCTGCGTGTGAATCGAACCCTGGCGTTGCACTACCAACTGATATAACACAGACACTGGACAGAGGAACTCAGTTTAATACAGGTCCTACGTGTGAATCGAACCCTGGCGTTGCACTACCAACTGATATAACACAGACACTGGACAGAGGAACTCAGTTTAATACAGGTCCTACGTGTGAATCGAACCCTGGCGTTGCACTACCAACTGGTATAACACAGACACTGGACAGAGGAACTCAGTTTAATACAGGTCCTGCGTGTGAATCGAACCCTGGCGTTGCACTACCAACTGATATAACACAGACACTGGACAGAGGAACTCAGTTTAATACAGCTCCTACGTGTGAATCGAACCCTGGCGTTGCACTACCAACTGATATAACACAGACACTGGACAGAGGAACTCAGTTTAATACAGGTCCTACGTGTGAATCGAACCCTGGCGTTGCACTACCAACTGATATAACACAGACACTGGACAGAGGAACTCAGTTTAATACAGGTCCTACGTGTGAATCGAACCCTGGCGTTGCACTACCAACTGATATAACACAGACACTGGACAGAGGAACTCAGTTTAATACAGGTCCTGCGTGTGAATCGAACCCTGGCGTTGCACTACCAACTGATATAACACAGACACTGGACAGAGGAACTCAGTTTAATACAGGTCCTACGTGTGAATCGAACCCTGGCGTTGCACTACCAACTGATATAACACAGACACTGGACAGAGGAACTCAGTTTAATACAGGTCCTGCGTGTGAATCGAACCCTGGCGTTGCACTACCAACTGATATAACACAGACACTGGACAGAGGAACTCAGTTTAATACAGGTCCTACGTGTGAATCGAACCCTGGCGTTGCACTACCAACTGATATAACACAGACACTGGACAGAGGAACTCAGTTTAATACAGCTCCTACGTGTGAATCGAACCCTGGCGTTGCACTACCAACTGATATAACACAGACACTGGACAGAGGAACTCAGTTTAATACAGGTCCTACGTGTGAATCGAACCCTGGCGTTGCACTACCAACTGATATAACACAGACACTGGACAGAGGAACTCAGTTTAATACAGGTCCTACGTGTGAATCGAACCCTGGCGTTGCACTACCAACTGATATAACACAGACACTGGACAGAGGAACTCAGTTTAATACAGGTCCTACGTGTGAATCGAACCCTGGCGTTGCACTACCAACTGATATAACACAGACACTGGACAGAGGAACTCAGTTTAATACAGGTCCTACGTGTGAATCGAACCCTGGCGTTGCACTACCAACTGATATAACACAGACACTGGACAGAGGAACTCAGTTTAATACAGGTCCTACGTGTGAATCGAACCCTGGCGTTGCACTACCAACTGATATAACACAGACACTGGACAGAGGAACTCAGTTTAATACAGGTCCTACGTGTGAATCGAACCCTGGCGTTGCACTACCAACTGGTATAACACAGACACTGGACAGAGGAACTCAGTTTAATACAGGTCCTACGTGTGAATCGAACCCTGGCGTTGCACTACCAACTGATATAACACAGACACTGGACAGAGGAACTCAGTTTAATACAGGTCCTACGTGTGAATCGAACCCTGGCGTTGCACTACCAACTGATATAACACAGACACTGGACAGAGGAACTCAGTTTAATACAGGTCCTACGTGTGAATCGAACCCTGGCGTTGCACTACCAACTGATATAACACAGACACTGGACAGAGGAACTCAGTTTAATACAGGTCCTACGTGTGAATCGAACCCTGGCGTTGCACTACCAACTGATAGAACACAGACACTGGACAGAGGAACTCAGTTTAATACAGGTCCTGCGTGTGAATCGAACCCTGGCGTTGCACTACCAACTGATATAACACAGACACTGGACAGAGGAACTCAGTTTAATACAGGTCCTACGTGTGAATCGAACCCTGGCGTTGCACTACCAACTGATATAACACAGACACTGGACAGAGGAACTCAGTTTAATACAGGTCCTACGTGTGAATCGAACCCTGGCGTTGCACTACCAACTGATATAACACAGACACTGGACAGAGGAACTCAGTTTAATACAGGTCCTACGTGTGAATCGAACCCTGGCGTTGCACTACCAACTGATATAACACAGACACTGGACAGAGGAACTCAGTTTAATACAGGTCCTACGTGTGAATCGAACCCTGGCGTTGCACTACCAACTGATATAACACAGACACTGGACAGAGGAACTCAGTTTAATACAGGTCCTACGTGTGAATCGAACCCTGGCGTTGCACTACCAACTGATATAACACAGACACTGGACAGAGGAACTCAGTTTAATACAGGTCCTGCGTGTGAATCGAACCCTGGCGTTGCACTACCAACTGATATAACACAGACACTGGACAGAGGAACTCAGTTTAATACAGGTCCTGCGTGTGAATCGAACCCTGGCGTTGCACTACCAACTGATATAACACAGACACTGGACAGAGGAACTCAGTTTAATACAGGACCTACGTGTGAATCGAACCCTGGCGTTGCACTACCAACTGATATAACACAGACACTGGACAGAGGAACTCAGTTTAATACAGGTCCTACGTGTGAATCGAACCCTGGCGTTGCACTACCAACTGGTATAACACAGACACTGGACAGAGGAACTCAGTTTAATACAGGTCCTGCGTGTGAATCGAACCCTGGCGTTGCACTACCAACTGATATAACACAGACACTGGACAGAGGAACTCAGTTTAATACAGCTCCTACGTGTGAATCGAACCCTAGCGTTGCACTACCAACTGATATAACACAGACACTGGACAGAGGAACTCAGTTTAATACAGGTCCTACGTGTGAATCGAACCCTGGCATTGCACTACCAACTGATATAACACAGACACTGGACAGAGGAACTCAGTTTAATACAGGTCCTACGTGTGAATCGAACCCTGGCGTTGCACTACCAACTGATATAACACAGACACTGGACAGAGGAACTCAGTTTAATACAGGTCCTGCGTGTGAATCGAACCCTGGCGTTGCACTACCAACTGATATAACACAGACACTGGACAGAGGAACTCAGTTTAATACAGGTCCTACGTGTGAATCGAACCCTGGCGTTGCACTACCAACTGATATAACACAGACACTGGACAGAGGAACTCAGTTTAATACAGGTCCTGCGTGTGAATCGAACCCTGGCGTTGCACTACCAACTGATATAACACAGACACTGGACAGAGGAACTCAGTTTAATACAGGTCCTACGTGTGAATCGAACCCTGGCGTTGCACTACCAACTGATATAACACAGACACTGGACAGAGGAACTCAGTTTAATACAGCTCCTGCGTGTGAATCGAACCCTGGCGTTGCACTACCAACTGATATAACACAGACACTGGACAGAGGAACTCAGTTTAATACAGGTCCTACGTGTGAATCGAACCCTGGCGTTGCACTACCAACTGATATAACACAGACACTGGACAGAGGAACTCAGTTTAATACAGGTCCTGCGTGTGAATCGAACCCTGGCGTTGCACTACCAACTGATATAACACAGACACTGGACAGAGGAACTCAGTTTAATACAGGTCCTACGTGTGAATCGAACCCTGGCGTTGCACTACCAACTGATATAACACAGACACTGGACAGAGGAACTCAGTTTAATACAGCTCCTACGTGTGAATCGAACCCTGGCGTTGCACTACCAACTGATATAACACAGACACTGGACAGAGGAACTCAGTTTAATACAGGTCCTACGTGTGAATCGAACCCTGGCGTTGCACTACCAACTGATATAACACAGACACTGGACAGAGGAACTCAGTTTAATACAGGTCCTACGTGTGAATCGAACCCTGGCGTTGCACTACCAACTGATAGAACACAGACACTGGACAGAGGAACTCAGTTTAATACAGGTCCTGCGTGTGAATCGAACCCTGGCGTTGCACTACCAACTGATATAACACAGACACTGGACAGAGGAACTCAGTTTAATACAGGTCCTACGTGTGAATCGAACCCTGGCGTTGCACTACCAACTGATATAACACAGACACTGGACAGAGGAACTCAGTTTAATACAGGTCCTACGTGTGAATCGAACCCTGGCGTTGCACTACCAACTGATATAACACGGACACTGGACAGAGGAACTCAGTTTAATACAGGTCCTACGTGTGAATCGAACCCTGGCGTTGCACTACCAACTGATATAACACAGACACTGGACAGAGGAACTCAGTTTAATACAGGTCCTACGTGTGAATCGAACCCTGGCGTTGCACTACCAACTGATATAACACAGACACTGGACAGAGGAACTCAGTTTAATACAGGTCCTACGTGTGAATCGAACCCTGGCGTTGCACTACCAACTGATATAACACAGACACTGGACAGAGGAACTCAGTTTAATACAGGTCCTGCGTGTGAATCGAACCCTGGCGTTGCACTACCAACTGATATAACACAGACACTGGACAGAGGAACTCAGTTTAATACAGGTCCTGCGTGTGAATCGAACCCTGGCGTTGCACTACCAACTGATATAACACAGACACTGGACAGAGGAACTCAGTTTAATACAGGACCTACGTGTGAATCGAACCCTGGCGTTGCACTACCAACTGATATAACACAGACACTGGACAGAGGAACTCAGTTTAATACAGGTCCTACGTGTGAATCGAACCCTGGCGTTGCACTACCAACTGGTATAACACAGACACTGGACAGAGGAACTCAGTTTAATACAGGTCCTGCGTGTGAATCGAACCCTGGCGTTGCACTACCAACTGATATAACACAGACACTGGACAGAGGAACTCAGTTTAATACAGCTCCTACGTGTGAATCGAACCCTAGCGTTGCACTACCAACTGATATAACACAGACACTGGACAGAGGAACTCAGTTTAATACAGGTCCTACGTGTGAATCGAACCCTGGCGTTGCACTACCAACTGATATAACACAGACACTGGACAGAGGAACTCAGTTTAATACAGGTCCTACGTGTGAATCGAACCCTGGCGTTGCACTACCAACTGATATAACACAGACACTGGACAGAGGAACTCAGTTTAATACAGGTCCTGCGTGTGAATCGAACCCTGGCGTTGCACTACCAACTGATATAACACAGACACTGGACAGAGGAACTCAGTTTAATACAGGTCCTACGTGTGAATCGAACCCTGGCGTTGCACTACCAACTGATATAACACAGACACTGGACAGAGGAACTCAGTTTAATACAGCTCCTGCGTGTGAATCGAACCCTGGCGTTGCACTACCAACTGATATAACACAGACACTGGACAGAGGAACTCAGTTTAATACAGGTCCTACGTGTGAATCGAACCCTGGCGTTGCACTACCAACTGATATAACACAGACACTGGACAGAGGAACTCAGTTTAATACAGCTCCTGCGTGTGAATCGAACCCTGGCGTTGCACTACCAACTGATATAACACAGACACTGGACAGAGGAACTCAGTTTAATACAGGTCCTACGTGTGAATCGAACCCTGGCGTTGCACTACCAACTGATATAACACAGACACTGGACAGAGGAACTCAGTTTAATACAGGTCCTGCGTGTGAATCGAACCCTGGCGTTGCACTACCAACTGATATAACACAGACACTGGACAGAGGAACTCAGTTTAATACAGGTCCTACGTGTGAATCGAACCCTGGCGTTGCACTACCAACTGATATAACACAGACACTGGACAGAGGAACTCAGTTTAATACAGCTCCTACGTGTGAATCGAACCCTGGCGTTGCACTACCAACTGATATAACACAGACACTGGACAGAGGAACTCAGTTTAATACAGGTCCTACGTGTGAATCGAACCCTGGCGTTGCACTACCAACTGATATAACACAGACACTGGACAGAGGAACTCAGTTTAATACAGGTCCTACGTGTGAATCGAACCCTGGCGTTGCACTACCAACTGATATAACACAGACACTGGACAGAGGAACTCAGTTTAATACAGGTCCTACGTGTGAATCGAACCCTGGCGTTGCACTACCAACTGATATAACACAGACACTGGACAGAGGAACTCAGTTTAATACAGGTCCTACGTGTGAATCGAACCCTGGCGTTGCACTACCAACTGATATAACACAGACACTGGACAGAGGAACTCAGTTTAATACAGGTCCTAGGTGTGAATCGAACCCTGGCGTTGCACTACCAACTGATATAACACAGACACTGGACAGAGGAACTCAGTTTAATACAGGTCCTACGTGTGAATCGAACCCTGGCGTTGCACTACCAACTGGTATAACACAGACACTGGACAGAGGAACTCAGTTTAATACAGGTCCTACGTGTGAATCGAACCCTGGCGTTGCACTACCAACTGATATAACACAGACACTGGACAGAGGAACTCAGTTTAATACAGGTCCTACGTGTGAATCGAACCCTGGCGTTGCACTACCAACTGATATAACACAGACACTGGACAGAGGAACTCAGTTTAATACAGGTCCTACGTGTGAATCGAACCCTGGCGTTGCACTACCAACTGATATAACACAGACACTGGACAGAGGAACTCAGTTTAATACAGGTCCTACGTGTGAATCGAACCCTGGCGTTGCACTACCAACTGATATAACACAGACACTGGACAGAGGAACTCAGTTTAATACAGGTCCTACGTGTGAATCGAACCCTGGCGTTGCACTACCAACTGATATAACACAGACACTGGACAGAGGAACTCAGTTTAATACAGCTCCTACGTGTGAATCGAACCCTGGCGTTGCACTACCAACTGATATAACACAGACACTGGACAGAGGAACTCAGTTTAATACAGGTCCTACGTGTGAATCGAACCCTGGCGTTGCACTACCAACTGATATAACACAGACACTGGACAGAGGAACTCAGTTTAATACAGGTCCTACGTGTGAATCGAACCCTGGCGTTGCACTACCAACTGATATAACACAGACACTGGACAGAGGAACTCAGTTTAATACAGGTCCTACGTGTGAATCGAACCCTGGCGTTGCACTACCAACTGATATAACACAGACACTGGACAGAGGAACTCAGTTTAATACAGGTCCTACGTGTGAATCGAACCCTGGCGTTGCACTACCAACTGATATAACACAGACACTGGACAGAGGAACTCAGTTTAATACAGGTCCTACGTGTGAATCGAACCCTGGCGTTGCACTACCAACTGATATAACACAGACACTGGACAGAGGAACTCAGTTTAATACAGGTCCTACGTGTGAATCGAACCCTGGCGTTGCACTACCAACTGATATAACACAGACACTGGACAGAGGAACTCAGTTTAATACAGGTCCTACGTGTGAATCGAACCCTGGCGTTGCACTACCAACTGATATAACACAGACACTGGACAGAGGAACTCAGTTTAATACAGGTCCTACGTGTGAATCGAACCCTGGCGTTGCACTACCAACTGATATAACACAGACACTGGACAGAGGAACTCAGTTTAATACAGGTCCTACGTGTGAATCGAACCCTGGCGTTGCACTACCAACTGATAGAACACAGACACTGGACAGAGGAACTCAGTTTAATACAGGTCCTGCGTGTGAATCGAACCCTGGCGTTGCACTACCAACTGATAGAACACAGACACTGGACAGAGGAACTCAGTTTAATACAGGTCCTACGTGTGAATCGAACCCTGGCGTTGCACTACCAACTGATATAACACAGACACTGGACAGAGGAACTCTGTTTAATATGGGTCCTACGTGTGAATCGAACCCTGGCGTTGCACTACCAACTGATATAACACAGACACTGGACAGAGGAACTCTGTTTAATACAGGTCCTACGTGTGAATCGAACCCTGGCGTTGCACTACCAACTGATATAACACAGACACTGGACAGAGGAACTCTGTTTAATACAGGTCCTACGTGTGAATCGAACCCTGGCGTTGCACTACCAACTGATATAACACAGACACTGGACAGAGGAACTCAGTTTAATACAGGTCCTACGTGTGAATCGAACCCTGGCGTTGCACTACCAACTGATATAACACAGACACTGGACAGAGGAACTCAGTTTAATACAGGTCCTACGTGTGAATCGAACCCTGGCGTTGCACTACCAACTGATATAACACAGACACTGGACAGAGGAACTCAGTTTAATACAGGTCCTACGTGTGAATCGAACCCTGGCGTTGCACTACCAACTGATATAACACAGACACTGGACAGAGGAACTCAGTTTAATATGGGTCCTACGTGTGAATCGAACCCTGGCGTTGCACTACCAACTGATAGAACACAGACACTGGACAGAGGAAATCAGTTTAATACAGGTCCTACGTGTGAATCGAACCCTGGCGTTGCACTACCAACTGATAGAACACAGACACTGGACAGAGGAACTCAGTTTAATACAGGTCCTACGTGTGAATCGAACCCTGGCGTTGCACTACCAACTGATAGAACACAGACACTGGACAGAGGAACTCAGTTTAATACAGGTCCTACGTGTGAATCGAACCCTGGCGTTGCACTACCAACTGATATAACACAGACACTGGACAGAGGAACTCAGTTTAATACAGGTCCTACGTGTGAATCGAACCCTGGCGTTGCACTACCAACTGATATAACACAGACACTGGACAGAGGAACTCAGTTTAATACAGGTCCTACGTGTGAATCGAACCCTGGCGTTGCACTACCAACTGATATAACACAGACACTGGACAGAGGAACTCAGTTTAATACAGGTCCTACGTGTGAATCGAACCCTGGCGTTGCACTACCAACTGATATAACACAGACACTGGACAGAGGAACTCAGTTTAATACAGGTCCTACGTGTGAATCGAACCCTGGCGTTGCACTACCAACTGATATAACACAGACACTGGACAGAGGAACTCAGTTTAATACAGGTCCTACGTGTGAATCGAACCCTGGCGTTGCACTACCAACTGATATAACACAGACACTGGACAGAGGAACTCAGTTTAATACAGGTCCTGCGTGTGAATCGAACCCTGGCGTTGCACTACCAACTGATATAACACAGACACTGGACAGAGGAACTCAGTTTAATACAGGTCCTACGTGTGAATCGAACCCTGGCGTTGCACTACCAACTGATATAACACAGACACTGGACAGAGGAACTCAGTTTAATACAGGTCCTACGTGTGAATCGAACCCTGGCGTTGCACTACCAACTGATATAACACAGACACTGGACAGAGGAACTCAGTTTAATACAGCTCCTACGTGTGAATCGAACCCTGGCGTTGCACTACCAACTGATATAACACAGACACTGGACAGAGGAACTCAGTTTAATACAGGTCCTACGTGTGAATCGAACCCTGGCGTTGCACTACCAACTGATATAACACAGACACTGGACAGAGGAACTCAGTTTAATACAGGTCCTACGTGTGAATCGAACCCTGGCGTTGCACTACCAACTGATATAACACAGACACTGGACAGAGGAACTCAGTTTAATACAGGTCCTGCGTGTGAATCGAACCCTGGCGTTGCACTACCAACTGATATAACACAGACACTGGACAGAGGAACTCAGTTTAATACAGGTCCTACGTGTGAATCGAACCCTGGCGTTGCACTACCAACTGATATAACACAGACACTGGACAGAGGAACTCAGTTTAATACAGGTCCTACGTGTGAATCGAACCCTGGCGTTGCACTACCAACTGGTATAACACAGACACTGGACAGAGGAACTCAGTTTAATACAGGTCCTACGTGTGAATCGAACCCTGGCGTTGCACTACCAACTGATATAACACAGACACTGGACAGAGGAACTCAGTTTAATACAGGTCCTGCGTGTGAATCGAACCATGGCGTTGCACTACCAACTGATATAACACAGACACTGGACAGAGGAACTCAGTTTAATACAGGTCCTACGTGTGAATCGAACCCTGGCGTTGCACTACCAACTGATATAACACAGACACTGGACAGAGGAACTCAGTTTAATACAGGTCCTACGTGTGAATAGAACCCTGGCGTTGCACTACCAACTGATATAACACAGACACTGGACAGAGGAACTCAGTTTAATACAGGTCCTGCGTGTGAATCGAACCCTGGCGTTGCACTACCAACTGATATAACACAGACACTGGACAGAGGAACTCAGTTTAATACAGGTCCTACGTGTGAATCGAACCCTGGCGTTGCACTACCAACTGATATAACACAGACACTGGACAGAGGAACTCAGTTTAATACAGGTCCTACGTGTGAATCGAACCCTGGCGTTGCACTACCAACTGATATAACACAGACACTGGACAGAGGAACTCAGTTTAATACAGGTCCTACGTGTGAATCGAACCCTGGCGTTGCACTACCAACTGATATAACACAGACACTGGACAGAGGAACTCAGTTTAATACAGGTCCTACGTGTGAATCGAACCCTGGCGTTGCACTACCAACTGGTATAACACAGACACTGGACAGAGGAACTCAGTTTAATACAGGTCCTACGTGTGAATCGAACCCTGGCGTTGCACTACCAACTGATATAACACAGACACTGGACAGAGGAACTCAGTTTAATACAGGTCCTGCGTGTGAATCGAACCATGGCGTTGCACTACCAACTGATATAACACAGACACTGGACAGAGGAACTCAGTTTAATACAGGTCCTACGTGTGAATCGAACCCTGGCGTTGCACTACCAACTGATATAACACAGACACTGGACAGAGGAACTCAGTTTAATACAGGTCCTACGTGTGAATCGAACCCTGGCGTTGCACTACCAACTGATATAACACAGACACTGGACAGAGGAACTCAGTTTAATACAGGTCCTGCGTGTGAATCGAACCCTGGCGTTGCACTACCAACTGATATAACACAGACACTGGACAGAGGAACTCAGTTTAATACAGGTCCTACGTGTGAATCGAACCCTGGCGTTGCACTACCAACTGATATAACACAGACACTGGACAGAGGAACTCAGTTTAATACAGGTCCTACGTGTGAATCGAACCCTGGCGTTGCACTACCAACTGATATAACACAGACACTGGACAGAGGAACTCAGTTTAATACAGGTCCTACGTGTGAATCGAACCCTGGCGTTGCACTACCAACTGATATAACACAGACACTGGACAGAGGAACTCAGTTTAATACAGGTCCTACGTGTGAATCGAACCCTGGCGTTGCACTACCAACTGATATAACACAGACACTGGACAGAGGAACTCAGTTTAATACAGGTCCTACGTGTGAATCGAACCCTGGCGTTGCACTACCAACTGATATAACACAGACACTGGACAGAGGAACTCAGTTTAATACAGGTCCTACGTGTGAATCGAACCCTGGCGTTGCACTACCAACTGATAAAACACAGACACTGGACAGAGGAACTCAGTTTAATACAGGTCCTACGTGTGAATCGAACCCTGGCGTTGCACTACCAACTGATATAACACAGACACTGGACAGAGGAACTCAGTTTAATACAGGTCCTACGTGTGAATCGAACCCTGGCGTTGCACTACCAACTGATATAACACAGACACTGGACAGAGGAACTCAGTTTAATACAGGTCCTACGTGTGAATCGAACCCTGGCGTTGCACTACCAACTGATATAACACAGACACTGGACAGAGGAACTCAGTTTAATACAGGTCCTACGTGTGAATCGAACCCTGGCGTTGCACTACCAACTGATATAACACAGACACTGGACAGAGGAACTCAGTTTAATACAGGTCCTACGTGTGAATCGAACCCTGGCGTTGCACTACCAACTGATATAACACAGACACTGGACAGAGGAACTCAGTTTAATACAGGTCCTACGTGTGAATCGAACCCTGGCGTTGCACTACCAACTGATATAACACAGACACTGGACAGAGGAACTCAGTTTAATACAGGTCCTACGTGTGAATCGAACCCTGGCGTTGCACTGCCAACTGATATAACACAGACACTGGACAGAGGAACTCAGTTTAATACAGGTCCTGCGTGTGAATCGAACCCTGGCGTTGCACTACCAACTGATATAACACAGACACTGGACAGAGGAACTCAGTTTAATACAGGTCCTGCGTGTGAATCGAACCCTGGCGTTGCACTACCAACTGATATAACACAGACACTGGACAGAGGAACTCAGTTTAATACAGGTCCTACGTGTGAATCGAACCCTGGCGTTGCACTACCAACTGATATAACACAGACACTGGACAGAGGAACTCAGTTTAATACAGGTCCTACGTGTGAATCGAACCCTGGCGTTGCACTACCAACTGATATAACACAGACACTGGACAGAGGAACTCAGTTTAATACAGGTCCTACGTGTGAATCGAACCCTGGCGTTGCACTACCAACTGATATAACACAGACACTGGACAGAGGAACTCAGTTTAATACAGGTCCTACGTGTGAATCGAACCCTGGCGTTGCACTACCAACTGATATAACACAGACACTGGACAGAGGAACTCAGTTTAATACAGGTCCTACGTGTGAATCGAACCCTGGCGTTGCACTACCAACTGATATAACACAGACACTGGACAGAGGAACTCAGTTTAATACAGGTCCTACGTGTGAATCGAACCCTGGCGTTGCACTACCAACTGATATAACACAGACACTGGACAGAGGAACTCAGTTTAATACAGGTCCTACGTGTGAATCGAACCCTGGCGTTGCACTACCAACTGATATAACACAGACACTGGACAGAGGAACTCAGTTTAATACAGGTCCTACGTGTGAATCGAACCCTGGCGTTGCACTACCAACTGATATAACACAGACACAGGACAGAGGAACTCAGTTTAATACAGGTCCTACGTGTGAATCGAACCCTGGCGTTGCACTACCAACTGATATAACACAGACACTGGACAGAGGAACTCAGTTTAATACAGGTCCTACGTGTGAATCGAACCCTGGCGTTGCACTACCAACTGATATAACACAGACACTGGACAGAGGAACTCAGTTTAATACAGGTCCTACGTGTGAATCGAACCCTGGCGTTGCACTACCAACTGATATAACACAGACACTGGACAGAGGAACTCAGTTTAATACAGGTCCTACGTGTGAATCGAACCCTGGCGTTGCACTACCAACTGATATAACACAGACACTGGACAGAGGAACTCAGTTTAATACAGGTCCTACGTGTGAATCGAACCCTGGCGTTGCACTACCAACTGATATAACACAGACACTGGACAGAGGAACTCAGTTTAATACAGGTCCTACGTGTGAATCGAACCCTGGCGTTGCACTACCAACTGATATAACACAGACACTGGACAGAGGAACTCAGTTTAATACAGGTCCTACGTGTGAATCGAACCCTGGCGTTGCACTACCAACTGATATAACACAGACACTGGACAGAGGAACTCAGTTTAATACAGGTCCTGCGTGTGAATCGAACCCTGGCGTTGCACTACCAACTGATATAACACAGACACTGGACAGAGGAACTCAGTTTAATACAGGTCCTGCGTGTGAATCGAACCCTGGCGTTGCACTACCAACTGATATAACACAGACACTGGACAGAGGAACTCAGTTTAATACAGGTCCTACGTGTGAATCGAACCCTGGCGTTGCACTACCAACTGATATAACACAGACACTGGACAGAGGAACTCAGTTTAATACAGGTCCTACGTGTGAATCGAACCCTGGCGTTGCACTACCAACTGATATAACACAGACACTGGACAGAGGAACTCAGTTTAATACAGGTCCTACGTGTGAATCGAACCCTGACGTTGCACTACCAACTGATATAACACAGACACTGGACAGAGGAACTCAGTTTAATACAGGTCCTACGTGTGAATCGAACCCTGGCGTTGCACTACCAACTGATATAACACAGACACTGGACAGAGGAACTCAGTTTAATACAGGTCCTACGTGTGAATCGAACCCTGGCGTTGCACTACCAACTGATATAACACAGACACTGGACAGAGGAACTCAGTTTAATACAGGTCCTACGTGTGAATCGAACCCTGGCGTTGCACTACCAACTGATATAACACAGACACTGGACAGAGGAACTCAGTTTAATACAGGTCCTACGTGTGAATCGAACCCTGGCGTTGCACTACCAACTGATATAACACAGACACTGGACAGAGGAACTCAGTTTAATACAGGTCCTACGTGTGAATCGAACCCTGGCGTTGCACTACCAACTGATATAACACAGACACTGGACAGAGGAACTCAGTTTAATACAGGTCCTACGTGTGAATCGAACCCTGGCGTTGCACTACCAACTGATATAACACAGACACTGGACAGAGGAACTCAGTTTAATACAGGTCCTACGTGTGAATCGAACCCTGGCGTTGCACTACCAACTGATATAACACAGACACTGGACAGAGGAACTCAGTTTAATACAGGTCCTACGTGTGAATCGAACCCTGGCGTTGCACTACCAACTGATATAACACAGACACTGGACAGAGGAACTCAGTTTAATACAGGTCCTACGTGTGAATCGAACCCTGGCGTTGCACTACCAACTGATATAACACAGACACTGGACAGAGGAACTCAGTTTAATACAGGTCCTACGTGTGAATCGAACCCTGGCGTTGCACTACCAACTGATATAACACAGACACTGGACAGAGGAACTCAGTTTAATACAGGTCCTACGTGTGAATCGAACCCTGGCGTTGCACTACCAACTGATATAACACAGACACTGGACAGAGGAACTCAGTTTAATACAGGTCCTACGTGTGAATCGAACCCTGGCGTTGCACTACCAACTGATATAACACAGACACTGGACAGAGGAACTCAGTTTAATACAGGTCCTACGTGTGAATCGAACCCTGGCGTTGCACTACCAACTGATATAACACAGACACTGGACAGAGGAACTCAGTTTAATACAGCTCCTACGTGTGAATCGAACCCTGGCGTTGCACTACCAACTGATATAACACAGACACTGGACAGAGGAACTCAGTTTAATACAGGTCCTACGTGTGAATCGAACCCTGGCGTTGCACTACCAACTGATATAACACAGACACTGGACAGAGGAACTCAGTTTAATACAGGTCCTACGTGTGAATCGAACCCTGGCGTTGCACTACCAACTGATATAACACAGACACTGGACAGAGGAACTCAGTTTAATACAGGTCCTACGTGTGAATCGAACCCTGGCGTTGCACTACCAACTGATATAACACAGACACTGGACAGAGGAACTCAGTTTAATACAGGTCCTACGTGTGAATCGAACCCTGGCGTTGCACTACCAACTGATATAACACAGACACTGGACAGAGGAACTCAGTTTAATACAGGTCCTACGTGTGAATCGAACCCTGGCGTTGCACTACCAACTGATATAACACAGACACTGGACAGAGGAACTCAGTTTAATACAGGTCCTACGTGTGAATCGAACCCTGGCGTTGCACTACCAACTGATATAACACAGACACTGGACAGAGGAACTCAGTTTAATACAGGTCCTGCGTGTGAATCGAACCCTGGCGTTGCACTACCAACTGATATAACACAGACACTGGACAGAGGAACTCAGTTTAATACAGGTCCTACGTGTGAATCGAACCCTGGCGTTGCACTACCAACTGATATAACACAGACACTGGACAGAGGAACTCAGTTTAATACAGGTCCTACGTGTGAATCGAACCCTGGCGTTGCACTACCAACTGATATAACACAGACACTGGACAGAGGAACTCAGTTTAATACAGGTCCTACGTGTGAATCGAACCCTGGCGTTGCACTACCAACTGATATAACACAGACACTGGACAGAGGAACTCAGTTTAATACAGGTCCTACGTGTGAATCGAACCCTGGCGTTGCACTACCAACTGATATAACACAGACACTGGACAGAGGAACTCAGTTTAATACAGGTCCTACGTGTGAATCGAACCCTGGCGTTGCACTACCAACTGATATAACACAGACACTGGACAGAGGAACTCAGTTTAATACAGGTCCTACGTGTGAATCGAACCCTGGCGTTGCACTACCAACTGATATAACACAGACACTGGACAGAGGAACTCAGTTTAATACAGGTCCTACGTGTGAATCGAACCCTGGCGTTGCACTACCAACTGATATAACACAGACACTGGACAGAGGAACTCAGTTTAATACAGGTCCTACGTGTGAATCGAACCCTGGCGTTGCACTACCAACTGATATAACACAGACACTGGACAGAGGAACTCAGTTTAATACAGGTCCTACGTGTGAATCGAACCCTGGCGTTGCACTACCAACTGATATAACACAGACACTGGACAGAGGAACTCAGTTTAATACAGGTCCTACGTGTGAATCGAACCCTGGCGTTGCACTACCAACTGATATAACACAGACACTGGACAGAGGAACTCAGTTTAATACAGGTCCTACGTGTGAATCGAACCCTGGCGTTGCACTACCAACTGATATAACACAGACACTGGACAGAGGAACTCAGTTTAATACAGGTCCTACGTGTGAATCGAACCCTGGCGTTGCACTACCAACTGATATAACACAGACACTGGACAGAGGAACTCAGTTTAATACAGGTCCTACGTGTGAATCGAACCCTGGCGTTGCACTACCAACTGATATAACACAGACACTGGACAGAGGAACTCAGTTTAATACAGGTCCTACGTGTGAATCGAACCCTGGCGTTGCACTACCAACTGATATAACACAGACACTGGACAGAGGAACTCAGTTTAATACAGGTCCTACGTGTGAATCGAACCCTGGCGTTGCACTACCAACTGATATAACACAGACACTGGACAGAGGAACTCAGTTTAATACAGGTCCTACGTGTGAATCGAACCCTGGCGTTGCACTACCAACTGATATAACACAGACACTGGACAGAGGAACTCAGTTTAATACAGCTCCTACGTGTGAATCGAACCCTGGCGTTGCACTACCAACTGATATAACACAGACACTGGACAGAGGAACTCAGTTTAATACAGCTCCTACGTGTGAATCGAACCCTGGCGTTGCACTACCAACTGATATAACACAGACACTGGACAGAGGAACTCAGTTTAATACAGGTCCTACGTGTGAATCGAACCCTGGCGTTGCACTACCAACTGATATAACACAGACACTGGACAGAGGAACTCAGTTTAATACAGGTCCTACGTGTGAATCGAACCCTGGCGTTGCACTACCAACTGATATAACACAGACACTGGACAGAGGAACTCAGTTTAATACAGGTCCTACGTGTGAATCGAACCCTGGCGTTGCACTACCAACTGATATAACACAGACACTGGACAGAGGAACTCAGTTTAATACAGGTCCTACGTGTGAATCGAACCCTGGCGTTGCACTACCAACTGATATAACACAGACACTGGACAGAGGAACTCAGTTTAATACAGGTCCTACGTGTGAATCGAACCCTGGCGTTGCACTACCAACTGATATAACACAGACACTGGACAGAGGAACTCAGTTTAATACAGGTCCTACGTGTGAATCGAACCCTGGCGTTGCACTACCAACTGATATAACACAGACACTGGACAGAGGAACTCAGTTTAATACAGGTCCTACGTGTGAATCGAACCCTGGCGTTGCACTACCAACTGATATAACACAGACACTGGACAGAGGAACTCAGTTTAATACAGGTCCTACGTGTGAATCGAACCCTGGCGTTGCACTACCAACTGATATAACACAGACACTGGACAGAGGAACTCAGTTTAATACAGGTCCTACGTGTGAATCGAACCCTGGCGTTGCACTACCAACTGATATAACACAGACACTGGACAGAGGAACTCAGTTTAATACAGGTCCTACGTGTGAATCGAACCCTGGCGTTGCACTACCAACTGATATAACACAGACACTGGACAGAGGAACTCAGTTTAATACAGGTCCTACGTGTGAATCGAACCCTGGCGTTGCACTACCAACTGATATAACACAGACACTGGACAGAGGAACTCAGTTTAATACAGGTCCTACGTGTGAATCGAACCCTGGCGTTGCACTACCAACTGATATAACACAGACACTGGACAGAGGAACTCAGTTTAATACAGGTCCTACGTGTGAATCGAACCCTGGCGTTGCACTACCAACTGATATAACACAGACACTGGACAGAGGAACTCAGTTTAATACAGGTCCTACGTGTGAATCGAACCCTGGCGTTGCACTACCAACTGATATAACACAGACACTGGACAGAGGAACTCAGTTTAATACAGGTCCTACGTGTGAATCGAACCCTGGCGTTGCACTACCAACTGATATAACACAGACACTGGACAGAGGAACTCAGTTTAATACAGGTCCTACGTGTGAATCGAACCCTGGCGTTGCACTACCAACTGATATAACACAGACACTGGACAGAGGAACTCAGTTTAATACAGGTCCTACGTGTGAATCGAACCCTGGCGTTGCACTACCAACTGATATAACACAGACACTGGACAGAGGAACTCAGTTTAATACAGGTCCTACGTGTGAATCGAACCCTGGCGTTGCACTACCAACTGATATAACACAGACACTGGACAGAGGAACTCAGTTTAATACAGGTCCTACGTGTGAATCGAACCCTGGCGTTGCACTACCAACTGATATAACACAGACACTGGACAGAGGAACTCAGTTTAATACAGGTCCTACGTGTGAATCGAACCCTGGCGTTGCACTACCAACTGATATAACACAGACACTGGACAGAGGAACTCAGTTTAATACAGGTCCTACGTGTGAATCGAACCCTGGCGTTGCACTACCAACTGATATAACACAGACACTGGACAGAGGAACTCAGTTTAATACAGGTCCTACGTGTGAATCGAACCCTGGCGTTGCACTACCAACTGATATAACACAGACACTGGACAGAGGAACTCAGTTTAATACAGGTCCTACGTGTGAATCGAACCCTGGCGTTGCACTACCAACTGATATAACACAGACACTGGACAGAGGAACTCAGTTTAATACAGGTCCTACGTGTGAATCGAACCCTGGCGTTGCACTACCAACTGATATAACACAGACACTGGACAGAGGAACTCAGTTTAATACAGGTCCTGCGTGTGAATCGAACCCTGGCGTTGCACTACCAACTGATATACAGTTGAAGTAGGAAGTTTACATAGACTTAGGTTGGAGCCATTAAAACTTGTTTTTCCACCACTCCACAAATGTATAGTTAACAAACTATAGTTTTGGCAAGTCGGTTAGGACATCTACTTTGTGCATGACACAAGTCATTTTTCCAACAATTGTTTACAGACAGCTGTCACCGGTTAAATCCACTTCGGTTACTTTAAAGGAGAGGAGAGGAGAGAGGTTATAGAATGATTTTTAAGCCTTGAGATAATTGAGACATGGATGGTGTGTCAGAGTGTAAATGGGCTAGACAAAAGATTGAAGTGCCTTTGAACGGGGGATGGTAGTAGGTGCCAGGCGCACCAGTTTGGGGGATGGTAGTAGGCCACTTGGGGCTCCCAAGTAGCGGTCTAAGTCACTGCATCTCAGTGTCCTACCGAGTCCCATAGGGCGGCACACAATTGGCCCAGCATCGTAGGGTTTGGCCAGGGTAGGCCATCATTGTAAATAAGAATTTGTTGTTCTGACTTGCCTAGTTAAAGAAAATAGGTGTCAGGTGCACCAGTTTGTGTCAAGAATGACATCGCTGCTGTTTCTTTGATGCTCAACAGTTTCCCGTGTGTGTCAAGAATGGCCCATCACCTAAAGGGAATCCAGCCAACTTAACACAACTGTGGGAAGCTTTTGAGACAATGTTGGCCAGGATCCCAATTAAACAATTTTGACACCCTGTGGAGTCCTTGCCCTGATGAATTGAGGCTGTTCTGCAGGCTTTTCCTAATGTTTGTTATACTCAGTGTATACATTGAATATAGGAATACAAATATTTTTAACATATAATTTTCTTTGTGTAATTTTCAAAGCAATTTCAACCTAATACATAGTTCTGCCAATTATGTTGAAATTAGATTGATTGGACAACTTGTTAATCAGGTTATGACCAAAAGTATGTTGACACCTGCTCGTCAAACATCTCATTCCAATATCATGGGAATTCATATTGAGTTGTTCCCCCCTTTGCTGCTATAACAGCCTCTACTCTTCTGGGAAGGCTTTCCACTGCGTGAGCGTCCATTCAACCACAAGTTAGTTAGTGAGGTTGGGCACTGATGTTGGGCAAATAGGCCTGGCTCACAGTCGACATTCCAATTCATCCCAAAGGTGTTCGATGGGGTTGAGGTCAGGGCTCTGTGCAGGCCAGTCAAGTTCTTCCACAACGATCTCGACAAACCATACCATTTCTGTATGGACCTCACTTTGTGCACAAAAGGCATTGTCATGTTGAAAAAGAAAGGGCCTTCCCAAGTCTGGAAGCAAGGGCCAGCAGCATACCACCCTGCATTCCACTGCTGGCTTGCTTCTGAAGCTAAGCAGGGATGGTTCTGGTCAGCAGCATACCACCTAGCATTCCACTGCTGGCTTGCTTCTGAAGCTCAGCAGGGTTGGTTCTGGTCAGCAGCATACCACCCTGCATTACACTGCTGGCTTGCTTCTGAAGCTAAGCAGGGTTGGTTCTGGTCAGCAGCATACCACCCTGCATTACACTGCTGGCTTGCTTCCGAAGCTAAGCAGGGTTGGTCCTGGTCAGCAGTATACCACCCTGCATTCCACTGCTGGCTTGCTTCTGAAGCTAAGCAGGGTTGGTTCTGGTCAGCAGCATACCACCCTGCATTCCACTGCTGGCTTGCTTCTGAAGCTAAGCAGGGTTGGTTCTGGTCAGCAGCATACCACCCTGCATTCCACTGCTGGCTTGCTTCTGGAGCTAAGCAGGGTTGGTTCTGGTCAATCCCTGGATGGGAGACCAGATGTTACTGGAAGTGGAATTGAAGGGCCAATAGGAGGCTCGCATTCCTCTGGTCTAAAATAAAAAAATCCATATTGCCCTGTGTAGGGTGCTGTCTTTTGCATGGTATTTTTAAATGGGTGCACTCATTGTAATATCAGGGGTGTTAACCCTGGTGTCCTGGCTAAATTCCCAATCTGACCATCATGGTCACCTAATCATCCCCAGCTTACAATTGTCTCATTCATCCCCCCTCCAGTAACTATTCCCAAGGTCATTGCTGTAAATGAGAATGTGTTCTCAGTCAACTTTCCTGGTAAAATAAAAAAAACGCTGCCACAAACTTGGCAGAGGCAGTTTGGACCTCAGTAATGAGTGTTGCAACCAAGGACAGATCATTTTTCTATGCTTCACAACTCGGCGATCCCGTTCCGTGCGTTTGTGTGGCCTACCACCTCGGGGCTGAGCAGTTGATGCTTCTGGACATTTCCACTTCACAATAACACCACTCTAGCAGGGCAGAAATGTGACAAACTGACTTGTTGGACAGGTGGCATCATATGACGGTGCCATCATATGACGGTGCCACATTGAAAATCACTGAGCCCTTCAATATGGCCGTCCTACTGCCAATGTTTCCTAAAGAAATTGCATGGCTATGCCCTATATTTTACACACAAATCAGCTGGGCTAGGCAATCTGGACCCTCTCTTTCTAAAATTATCCACCGCAATTGTTGCAACCCCGATTATTAGCTTGTTCAACCTTTCTTTCGTATCGTCTGAGATCCCCAAAGATTGGAAAGCTGCCGCAGGGGAGACACTCCAGACCCAAACTGTTACAGACCTATATCTATCCTACCCTTCCTTTCTAAGGTCTTCGAAAGCCAAGTTAACAAACAGATCACCGATCATTTTGAATCCCACCGTACCTTCTCCGCTATGCAATCTGGTTTCCGAGCTGGACATGGGTGCACCTCAGCCACGCTCAAGGTCCTAAACGATATCATAAACGCCATTGATAAAGTACAATACTGTGCAGCATTCATAGACCTGGCCAAGGCTTTCGACTCTGTCAATCACCACATTCTTATTGGCAGACTCAACAGCCTTGGTTTCTCAAATGATTGCCTTGCCTGGTTCACCAACTACTTCTCAGGCATAGTTCAGTGTGTCAAATCGGAGGGCCTGTTGTCCGGACTTCTGGCAGTCTCCATGGGTGTGCCACAGGGTTCAATACTCGGGCCGACTCTTTTCTCTGTATACATCAATGATGTTGCTCTTGCTGCTGGTGATTCTCTGATCCACCTCAACGTAGACGACACCATTCTGAAAAATTTCTGGGCCTTCTTCGGACACTCTGTTAACTAACCTCCAGAAAATCTTCAATGCCATACAACTCTACAACTCTTAAATGCAATTAAAACTAAATGCATGCTCTTCAACCGATCGCTGCCCTCAACAGCCCGCTCGGCCAGCATCACTACTCAGTTCTGGACAGTTCTGACTTAGAATATGTGAACAATTACAAATACCCAGGTGTCTGGTTAGACTGTAAACTCTCCTTCCAGACTCAGAAGAAGCATCTCCAATCCAACATTAAATCTAGAATCGGCTTCCTATTTCGCAACAAAGCATTCTTCACTCATGCTGACAAACATACCGTCGTAAAACGGACAATCCTACCGATCCTTGACTTCGGCAATGTCATTCACTCCAGTGTTTAATTGCTTAATTGTAATTACTTCGCCACTATGGCCTATTTATTGCCTTACCTCCCTAATCTTACCTCATTTTCACACTATGTATATAGATATCCACTAGTTTGAAGGGGTGTCCACCTACCTTTTTATATGCAGTGTATGTCATTTGAAGTTTACCCTAATATCAATGTTTACAACGTTGTTTTAAAACAGGTTTCATTGATAACTTTTTTCAAATCCAAATTATTTTCCACATTGATACCGGGTGACAATACATTGACAAATGATGATGAAACAACATTGGAAGGTAACTGCTTTGGTCTGGGACACCTGGACTAGGGAGAGGAGTAGGAGACACCTGGACTAGGGAGAGGAGTAGGAGACACCTGGACTAGGGAGAGGAGTAGGAGACACCTGGGTTAGGGAGAGGAGTAGGAGACACCTGGACTAGGGAGAGGAGTAGGAGAAACCTGGACTAGGGAGAGGAGTAGGAGACACCTGGACTAGGGAGAGGAGTAGGAGACACCTGGACTAGGGAGAGGAGTAGGAGACACCTGGACTAGGGAGAGGAGTAGGAGACAACTGGACTAGGGAGAGGAGAAGGAGACACCTGGACTAGGGAGAGGAGTAGGAGACACCTGGACTAGGGAGAGGAGTAGGAGACACCTGGACTAGGGAGAGGAGTAGGAGACAACTGGACTAGGGAGTAGGAGACACCTGGACTAGGGAGAGGAGTAGGAGACACCTGGGTTAGGGAGAGGAGTAGGAGACACCTGGACTAGGGAGAGGAGTAGGAGACACCTGGACTAGGGAGAGGAGTAGGAGACACCTGGACTAGGGAGAGGAGTAGGAAACACCTGGACTAGGGAGTAGGAGACACCTGGACTAGGGAGAGGAGTAGGAGACACCTGGACTAGGGAGAGGAGTAGGAGACACCTGGACTAGGGAGAGGAGTAGGAGACACCTGGACTAGGGAGAGGAGTAGGAGACACCTGGACTAGGGAGAGGAGTATGAGACACCTGGTCTAGGGAGAGGAGTATGAGACACCTGGACTAGGGAGAGGAGTAGGAGACACCTGGACTACAGAGAGGAGTAGGAGACACCTGAACTAGGGAGAGGAGTAGGAGACACCTGGGTTAGGGAGAGGAGTAGGAGACACCTGGACTATTGAGAAAAGTAGGAGACGCCAAAGTGGGCCAAAGTTGTGCACCACAAGGTCCTGGGCCAAAGTCGTGCACTACAGTATATAGGTAATAAGATTTTATTTCAGAGTCAGCCTACACGATTGGTTGTTATTTCAGAGTCAGCCTAGGTGATTGGTTGTCATTTCAGAGTCAGCCTGGGTGATTGGTTGCCAGGCGAAGCGAGGGTTGCCATGATGCTACATTCCCTTTTCCAGGTTTCCCCAGAGGCTCATGGGAAGCGAGATGGGGTGTACGGTTGCTATTGGCTCTCCTTCCTCACCAAGATAAAGAGTTTTGCAGAGCGTAAAATCTGGGTTTAGATGCACGTGTCCTTAATCAACTCACATGATAAGATTAGGATGCTGATTTGATATTTCAGGGGGCCCCACGTCCTTCACAAACATGTAATTCATTCGATTTTTAAAGGCTTTGAATATCACAGATGTAGGATCTTAATTTGTGGCAGGAAAATGCTAACTAGTAGTGTATTCAAGGTTTTAAAAACGCTTCTAAAGTTTGTAATTTCAAATTTAAATTGATCAATGCCTACAAAAATGTAAAATGAATTATAATCCTTACAATAATTCACATTTTCGGTTGCTGATGGATATTTTTACTGATGTGAGAAACTATTAAAAATAAAGATCCTACACCTGTAGCATTACAGATGGGGAGCTTCACTCCAGTACATCCTGTTCTATGTTCGCTGCACTGAACCCAGGCCCAATACCAGATACCACACTGAACCCAGGCCTAATACCAGATACCACACTGAACCCAGTCCCAATAGCAGACACCACACTGAACCCAAATTCCACACTGAACCCAGAAACCACACTGAACCCAGGTCCAATACCAGATACCACACTGAACCCAGAAACCACACTGAACCCAGATACCACATTGAACCCAGGTCCAATACCAGATACCACACTGAACCCAGGCCCAATACCAGATACCACACTGAACCCAGAAACCACACTGAACCCAGATACCACATTGAACCCAGGTCCAATACCAGATACCACACTGAACCCACCTCCAATGCCAGTATCCAAGGAGTCCCAGAAACACACCACCCACACGGCCGATACCTCCTATACCTCTCAGGAATGCTTTCCAAGACAAATTAATCCCACACTCCACAACACTCACCTCTCTTTCCTGTTGCTTTCGCTTTCTTCTGTCTTCTCTGTTTCTTACTCTGCTGCTTTCTGTTTCTGTCCTCTCCGCTCCTTCTCTCAGCATCGCTGTGGCTGCGGTTGCTGATAGTTGTGTCACACAGCCTCCTCCTAGTGATTCTGTTGCACCTCCGGCAGAGCCCGTTAGTGTGGTGGCCCCCGAGATGCCTGAATCCCCCACAAGGAAAGTAGAGGCATCCGTTCCCAGTCTACTCTCCACTGGCACCACCCCACCCCACTCTCCCCCGCTATGTCCCTGTATCTTGTTGCCTGCATGCAATGGTGGCCTGAAATGAATATACTTGAGCACACGACTGTAAATATGACTATCATCACGTTAAAGGTGGAGTCCTTAATGGTGAATGTTATTTTGTGTTAGGGTTAGGGTTAGGATTAGGGTTAGGGTTAGGGTTAGCAGGGCTGGTTAACCACTTGGTGAAGTGCAATGTTCTTTTGTGATATTACAACAGCAAAGTAGTTACTGTTGTTTCCCCTTGGTCATCTTCGCCCCACGTTAGAACAGCAGCATGGGTACTGCACATTTGTTTTAGCTTGATGTGCGATGCCCCCCAGCACTCCCCACCTCTGCTTGTCAACAAAACAAAAACAATAACAAAGGCCTTGGGGTGGACAGTGGCGCTGTTTCTCACTACTGAGAAACATGTTTAATGGTAAATATGTGCCAATACAAAGGCTACCATACTGGCATTATCACAATAACAGACTGTTAGAATTAATGTAAAGTTTCTGACTGAGTTTTTTAAAATCTGCTTCGAATAAATCAGAGCCCCCCCTTCAAGTCGATGAAACACAATGAGGTGAAATGTGATAGAAAGTAGAGTGCCAAGATAAAACATTTAATTCAAATAACTTAAAGATAAGAATGTGGATGTGGGAACCAAGAATGTTCTGATCATTGTCTTATTTCAACAGTGCTCTATCTGGCTGGCTTTCCTTCTGCTTCTCTCTCTCGTCTCTTTCTTTTCCTCATGTCTTGCTGTGAGCATGGAGGTCTGTCTGACTAACACTGTTCTGTGAGCATGGAGGTCTGTCTGACTAACACTGTTCTGTGAGCATGGAGGTCTGTCTGACTAATACTGTTCTGTGAGCATGGAGGTCTGTCTGACTAACACTGTTCTGTGAGCATGGAGGTCTGTCTGACTAACACTGTTCTGTGAGCATGGAGGTCTGTCTGACTAATACTGTTCTGTGAGCATGGAGGTCTGTCTGACTAATACTGTTCTGTGAGCATGGAGGTCTGTCTGACTAATACTGTTCTGTGAGCATGGAGGTCTGTCTGACTAACACTGTTCTGTGAGCATGGAGGTCTGTCTGACTAATACTGTTCTGTGAGCATGGTAACATTATGTTGTCATTTGTCGTCTTGGTGATTGGCATGGTATAGAGATTCTGAATGAAATGATACTGTGTTCTAAATCTGTTAATTTCCCTGTTGATCGATAATTGTATTCCTGTAAGTCTGTTGTAGCTTGTCGTGAAAAAGTTAATTGTCTCACAACAAGTAAACAGAGTAATTAATTCAATTTTTAATGTTCAACTAAGAAGAAGCGAAATTGGGTCAAAGTGTGATAGTTGGAAGGGATGTATAAAGTCCAGTATTAAGCAGAGTTTAAAGGGGGAGTCCAGTATTAAGCAGAGTTTAAAGGGGGAGTCCAGTATTAAGCAGAGTTTAAAGGGGGAGTCCAGTATTTAGCAGAGTTAAAAGGGGGAGTCCAGTAGTCCAGAGTTTTGAGGTAAGTTTAGAGGGGGTCTCCAATATTTACCCTAACAGTTCCAATCTGTATGTTGCTAACCGTGATAGATCTGGATGTTGTCTGAGTTGTGGATCTGTTGGCCCTCAATAGGCTGAACCAGGCTGCCAATGATGGGAATTTACAATGGGTCAATTTTTATTTTTAAATTTTACCTTTACTTAACTAGGCAAGTCAGTTAAGAACAAATTCTTATTTTCAATGACGGCCTAGGAACAGTGGGTTAACTGCCTGTTCAGGGGCAGAACGACAGATTTGTACCTTGTCAGCTCAGGGATTTGAACTTGCAACCTTCCGGTTACTAGTCCAACGCTCTAACCACTAGGCTACCCTGCCGCCCCAATATGCCTGAATGTCATACAATGTTTTAGGGCCACACTGGAACCGTAGTCAGCGGCTACATCCCAAATGGGACATTGTTCTGGAACCGTAGTCAGCGGCTACATCCCAAATGGAACATTGTTCTGGAACCGTAGTCAGCGGCTACATCCCAAATGAGACCTTGTTCCCTATATAGCGCTCTCCATTGACAAGTTTTCAACTGAGTTTGAGTCACTATGGGCTCTGGTCAAAAGTAGAGCATTATAGGGAATTTGTGCATTTTGGGATTGTAATCAACCTGTGATCAGAATGGAATTGTGGTCAACCTGTGATCAGAATGGGATTGTGGTCAACCTGTGATCAGAATGGGATTGAGGTCAACCTGTGATCAGAATGGGAATGCGGTCAACCTGTGATCATAATGGGGGTCAACCTGTGATCAGAATGGGATTGTGGTCAACCTGTGAACAGAATGGGATTGTGGTCAACCTGTGATCAGAATGGGATTTTTTTACATTTTAAATTTACCTTTATTTAACCAGGTAGGCTAGTTGAGAACACGTTCTCATTTACAACTGCGACCTGGCCAAGATAAAGCATAGCAGTGTGAACAGACAACAACACAGAGTTACACATGGAGTAAACAATAAACAAGTCAACACATTAGAAAAAAAGTATATATACATTGTGTGCAAAAGGCATGAGGAGGTAGGCAATAAATAGGCCATAGGAGTGAATAATTGCAATTTAGCAGATTAACACTGGAGTGATAAATGATCAGATGGTCATGTGCAGGTAGAGATACTGGTGTGCAAAAGAGCAGAAAAGTAAATAAATAAAAACAGTATGGGGATGAGGTAGGTAGATTGGGTGGGCTATTTACCGATGGACTATGTACAGCTGCAGCGATCGGTTAGCTGCTCAGATAGTAGATGTTTAAAGTTGGTGAGGGAGATAAAAGTCTCCA
This sequence comes from Oncorhynchus clarkii lewisi, assembly GCF_045791955.1. NCBI lineage: Eukaryota > Metazoa > Chordata > Actinopteri > Salmoniformes > Salmonidae > Oncorhynchus > Oncorhynchus clarkii. The sequence goes on from NC_092173.1 coordinate 51,341,586, forward strand.
ACTTCAGCGATTTTTGCAATTCGTTCCAGTCACAGGCAGCAGAGAACTGGAAGGAAAGCCGGCTAAATGAGGTGTTGGCTTTAGGGATGATCAGTGAGATACACCTGCTGGAGCGCGTGCTACGGGTAGGTGTTGCCATCGTGACCAGTGAACTGAGATAAGACGGAGCTTTACCTAGCATGGATTTGTAGATGACCTGGAGCCAGTGGGTCTGCGACGAATATGTAGCGAGGGCCAGCCGACTAGAGCATACAAGTCGCAGTGTTGGGTTGCATAAGGTGCTTTAGTAACAAAACGGATGGCACTGTGATAAACTGCATCCAGTTTGCTGAGTAGAGTATTGGAAGCTATTTTGTAGATGACATTGCCGAAGTCGAGGATCGGTAGGATAGTCAGTTTTACTAGGGTAAGTTTGAGTTTGGCGGTGTGAGTGAAGGAGGCTTTGTTGCAAAATAGAAAGCCGACTCTAGATTTGATTTTAGATTAGAGATGTTTGATATGAGTCTGGAAGGAGAGTTTACAGTCTAACCAGACACCTAGGTACTTATAGATGTCCACATATTCTAGGTCGGAACCATCCAGGGTGGTGATGCTAGTCGGGCGTGTGGGTGCAGGCAGCGAACGGTTGAAAAGCATGCATTTGGTTTTACTAGCGTTTAAGAGCAGTTGGAGGCCACGGAAGGAGTGTTGTATGGCATTGAAGCTCGTTTGGAGGTTAGATAGCACAGTGTCCAAGGAAGGGCCAGAAGTATACCGAATGGTGTCGTCTGTGTAGAGGTGGATCAGGCAATCGCCCGCAGCAAGAGCAACATTATTGATATATACAGAGAAAAGAGTCGGCCCGAGAATTGAACCCTGTGGCACCCCCATAGAGACTGCCAGAGGACCGGACAACATGCCCTCCGATTTGACACACTGAACTCTGTCTGCAAAGTAGTTGGTGAACCAGGCAATGCAGTCATTAGAAAATCCGAGGCTACTGATTCTGCCGATAAGAATATGGTGATTGACAGAGTCGAAAGCCTTGGCCAGGTCGATGTAGATGGCTGCACAGTACTGTCTTTTATGGATGGCGGTTATGATATCGTTTAGTACCTTGAGCGTGGCTGAGGTGCACCCGTGACCGGCTCAGAAACCAGATTGCACAGTGGAGAAGGTACGGTGGGATTCGAGATGGTCGGTGATCTGTTTGTTAACTTGGCTTTCGACGACCTTAGATAGGCAGGGCAGGATGGATATAGGTCTGTAATAGTTTGGGTCCAGGGTGTCTCCCCCTTTGAAGAGGAGGATGACTGCGGCAGCTTTCCAATCCTTGGGGATCTCAGATGATATGAAAGAGAGGTTGAACAGGCTGGTAATAGGGGTTGCAACAATGACGGCAGATAGTTTCAGAAATAGAGTGTCTAGATTGTCAAGCCCAGCTGATTTTTATGGGTCCAGGATTTGTAGCTCTTTCAGAACATCTGCTATCTGGATTTGGGTAAAGGAGAAGCTGGGGAGGCTTGGGCGAGTAGATGGGGGGGGGGGGGGGGGGGGACCTGTTGGTAGAGGTTGGAGTAGCCAGGAGGAAGGCATGGCCAACCGTTGAGAAATGCTTGTTGAAGTTTTCAATTATCTTGGATTTATCGGTGGTGACCGTGTTACCTAGCCTCAGTGCAGTGGGAGGAGGCGCTATTGTTCTCCATGGACTCTACAGTGTCCCAGAACTTTTTGGAGCTACAGGATGCAAATTTCTGTTTGAAAAAGCTGGCCTTTGCTTTCCTGACTGACTGCGTGTATTGGTTCCTGACTTCCCTGAACAGTTGCAAATCACAAGGGCTATTCGATGCTATTGCAGTCTGCCACAGGATGTTTTTGTACTGATCGAGGGCAGTCAGGTCTGGAGTGAACCAAGGGCTCTATCTGTTCTTAGTTATGCATTTTTTGAACGGAGCATACTTATCTAAGATGGTGAGGAAGTTACTTTTAAAGAATGACCAGGCATCCTCAACTGACGGGATGAGGTCAATATCCTTCCAGGATACCTGGGCCAGGTCGATTAGAAAGGCCTGCTCGCAGAAGTGTTTTAGGGAGCGTTTGACAGTGATGAGGGGTGGTCCGCAGGCCCGTAGCAGATACAGGCAATGAGGCAGTGATTGCTGAGATCCTGATTGAAGACAGCGGAGGTGTATTTGGAGGGCAAGTTGGTCAGGATTGTGGTCAACCTGTGATCAGAATGGGATTGTGGTCAACCTGTGATCAGAATGGGATTGTGGTCAACCTAGGATCAGAATGGGATTGTGGTCAACCTGTGATCAGAATGGAATTGTGGTCAACCTGTGATCAGAATGGGATTGTGGTCAACCTGTGATCAGAATGGGATTGTGGTCAACCTGTGATAAGAATTTGATATGTCAAAGCCAGGTCATCAAAAGTAGTGTTGGTAGTTTAATGTGTTCATCACTCTGTGTCTATAGCAGGGCTGGTGGTTTAATGTGTTCATCACTCTGTGTCTACAGCAGGGCTGATGGTTTAATGTGTTCATCACTCTGTCTCTACAGCAGGGCTGGTGGTGTCATCACTCTGTCTCTACAGCAGGGCTGGTGGTGTCATCACTCTGTCTCTACAGCAGGGCTGGTGGTGTCATCACTCTGTCTCTACAGCAGGGCTGGTGGTGTCATCACTCTGTCTCTACAGCAGGGCTGGTGGTGTCATCACTCTGTCTCTACAGCAGGGCTGATGGTTTAATGTGTTCATCACTCTGTCTCTACAGCAGGGCTGATGGTTTAATGTGTTCATCACTCTGTCTCTACAGCAGGGCTGATGGTTTAATGTGTTCATCACTCTGTCTCTACAGCAGGGCTGATGGTTTAATGTGTTCATCACTCTGTCTCTACAGCAGGGCTGATGGTTTAATGTGTTCATCACTCTGTCTCTACAGCAGGGCTGGTGGTGTCATCACTCTGTCTCTACAGCAGGGCTGGTGGTGTCATCACTCTGTCTCTACAGCAGGGCTGATGGTTTAATGTGTTCATCACTCTGTCTCTACAGCAGGGCTGATGGTTTAATGTGTTCATCACTCTGTCTCTACAGCAGGGCTGATGGTGTCATCACTCTGTCTCTACAGCAGGGCTGGTGGTGTCATCACTCTGTCTCTATAGCAGGGCTGCTGGTTTAATGTGTTCATCACTCTGTCTCTACAGCAGGGCTGGTGGTTTAATGTGTTCATCACTCTGTCTCTACAGCAGGGCTGATGGTGTCATCACTCTGTCTCTACAGCAGGGCTGATGGTTTAATGTGTTCATCACTCTGTCTCTATAGCAGGGCTGATGGTTTAATGTGTTCATCACTCTGTCTCTACAGCAGGGCTGATGGTTTAATGTGTTCATCACTCTGTCTCTACAGCAGGGCTGATGGTGTCATCACTCTGTCTCTACAGCAGGGCTGATGGTGTCATCACTCTGTCTCTATAGCAGGGCTGATGGTTTAATGTGTTCATCACTCTGTCTACAGCAGGGCTGGTGGTGTCATCACTCTGTCTCTATAGCAGGGCTGATGGTTTAATGTGTTCATCACTCTGTCTACAGCAGGGCTGGTGGTGTCATCACTCTGTCTCTACAGCAGGGCTGATGGTTTAATGTGTTCATCACTCTGTCTCTACAGCAGGGCTGATGGTTTAATGTGTTCATCACTCTGTCTCTACAGCAGGGCTGGTGGTGTCATCACTCTGTCTCTACAGCAGGGCTGATGGTTTAATGTGTTCATCACTCTGTCTCTACAGCAGGGCTGATGGTTTAATGTGTTCATCACTCTGTCTCTACATCAGGGCTGATGGTTTAATGTGTTCATCACTCTGTCTCTACAGCAGGGCTGGTGGTGTCATCACTCTGTCTCTACAGCAGGGCTGGTGGTGTCATCACTCTGTCTACAACAGGGCTGATGGTTTAATGTGTTCATCACTCTGTCTCTACAGCAGGGCTGATGGTTTAATGTGATCATCACTCTGTCTCTACAGCAGGGCTGATGGTTTAATGTGTTCATCACTCTGTCTACAGCAGGGCTGATGGTTTAATGTGTTCATCACTCTGTCTCTACAGCAGGGCTGATGGTTTAATGTGTTCATCACTCTGTCTCTACAGCAGGGCTGATGGTTTAATGTGTTCATCACTCTGTCTCTACAGCAGGGCTGATGGTTTAATGTGTTCATCACTCTGTCTCTACAGCAGGGCTGGTGGTGTCATCACTCTGTCTCTACAGCAGGGCTGATGGTTTAATGTGTTCATCACTCTGTCTCTACAGCAGGGCTGATGGTTTAATGTGTTCATCACTCTGTCTCTACAGCAGGGCTGATGGTTTAATGTGTCCATCACTCTGTCTCTACAGCAGGGCTGGTGGTTTAATGTGATCATCACTCTGTCTCTATAGCAGGGCTGATGGTTTAATGTGTTCATCACTCTGTCTCTACAGCAGGGCTGGTGGTTTAATGTGATCATCACTCTGTCTCTACAGCAGGGCTGATGGTTTAATGTGTTCATCACTCTGTCTCTACAGCAGGGCTGATGGTTTAATGTGTTCATCACTCTGTCTCTACAGCAGGGCTAATGGTTTAATGTGTTCATCACTCTGTCTCTACAGCAGGGCTGGTGGTTTAATGTGATCATCACTCTGTCTCTATAGCAGGGCTGATGGTTTAATTTGTTCATCACTCTGTCTCTACAGCAGGGCTGATGGTTTAATGTGTTCATCACTCTGTCTCTACAGCAGGGCTGGTGGTTTAATGTGATCATCACTCTGTCTCTACAGCAGGGCTGATGGTTTAATGTGTTCATCACTCTGTCTCTACAGCAGGGCTGATGGTGTCATCACTCTGTCTCTACAGCAGGGCTGATGGTGTCATCACTCTGTCTCTACAGCAGGGCTGGTGGTGTCATCACTCTGTCTCTACAGCAGGGCTGGTGGTGTCATCACTCTGTCTCTACAGCAGGGCTGATGGTGTCATCACTCTGTCTCTATAGCAGGGCTGATGGTTTAATGTGTTCATCACTCTGTCTACAGCAGGGCTGGTGGTGTCATCACTCTGTCTCTATAGCAGGGCTGATGGTTTAATGTGTTCATCACTCTGTCTACAGCAGGGCTGGTGGTGTCATCACTCTCTCTCTACAGCAGGGCTGATGGTTTAATGTGTTCATCACTCTGTCTCTACAGCAGGGCTGATGGTTTAATGTGTTCATCACTCTGTCTCTACAGCAGGGCTGATGGTTTAATGTGTTCATCACTCTGTCTCTACAGCAGGGCTGATGGTTTAATGTGTTCATCACTCTGTCTCTACAGCAGGGCTGGTGGTGTCATCACTCTGTCTCTACAGCAGGGCTGATGGTTTAATGTGTTCATCACTCTGTCTCTACAGCAGGGCTGGTGGTGTCATCACTCTGTCTCTACAGCAGGGCTGATGGTTTAATGTGTTCATCACTCTGTCTCTACAGCAGGGCGGATGGTTTAATGTGTTCATCACTCTGTCTCTACAGCAGGGCTGATGGTTTAATGTGTTCATCACTCTGTCTCTATAGCAGGGCTGATGGTTTAATGTGTTCATCACTCTGTCTCTACAGCAGGGCTGGTGGTGTCATCACTCTGTCTCTACAGCAGGGCTGATGGTTTAATGTGTTCATCACTCTGTCTCTATAGCAGGGCTGATGGTTTAATGTGTTCATCACTCTGTCTCTACAGCAGGGCTGGTGGTGTCATCACTCTGTCTCTACAGCAGGGCTGGTGGTGTCATCACTCTGTCTCTACAGCAGGGCTGATGGTTTAATGTGTTCATCACTCTGTGTCTACAGCAGGGCTGATGGTTTAATGTGTTCATCACTCTGTCTCTACAGCAGGGCTGGTGGTTTAATGTGTTCATCACTCTGTCTCTACAGCAGGGCTGGTGGTGTCATCACTCTGTCTCTACAGCAGGGCTGATGGTTTAATGTGTTCATCACTCTGTCTCTACAGCAGGGCTGATGGTTTAATGTGTTCATCACTCTGTCTCTATAGCAGGGCTGATGGTTTAATGTGATCATCACTCTGTCTCTACAGCAGGGCTGATGGTTTAATGTGTTCATCACTCTGTCTCTACAGCAGGGCTGATGGTTTAATGTGTTCATCACTCTGTCTACAGCAGGGCTGATGGTGTCATCACTCTGTCTCTACAGCAGGGCTGATGGTTTAATGTGTTCATCACTCTGTCTACAGCAGGGCTGATGGTGTCATCACTCTGTCTCTACAGCAGGGCAGATGGTGTCTTCACTCTGTCTCTACAGAAGGGCTGATGGTGTCATCACTCTGCCTCTATAGCAGGGCTGATGGTGTCATCACTCTGTCTCTTCAGCAGGGATGATGGTGTCATCACTCTGCCTCTATAGCAGGGCTGATGGTGTCATCACTCTGCCTCTATAGCAGGGCTGATGGTGTCATCACTCTGCCTCTATAGCAGGGCTGATGGTGTCATCACTCTGTCTCTTCAGCAGGGATGATGGTGTCATCACTCTGCCTCTATAGCAGGGCTGGTGGTGTAATCACTCTGCCTCTACATCAGGGCCATAGTTATATATGGTTATATAGGCAGTTATAGATACTGTTATGTAGTTATAGATATGGTTACCTAGTTCTAGATAAGATTATATAGATAACTATATGGTTGTATAGTTATAGATATGATTATATAGTTGTAGATATGATTATATAGTTGTAGATATGGTTATATAGTTATAAATATGGTTATATAGTTATAGATGTGGTTACATAGTTATATATATGATTATATAGTTATACACATGTATATATAGTTATTGATATGTTTATTTAGATAGTTACAGATAAAGCTACAGTGGGGCCAAAAAGTATTTAGTCAGCCACCAATTGTGCAAGTTCTCCCACTTAAAAAAGATGATAGAGGCCTGTAATTTTCATCATAGGTACACTTCAACTATGACAGACAAAATTGGATTTTTTATGAATTTATTTGCAAATTATGGTGGAAAATAAGTATTTGGTCACCTACAAACAAGCTCTCACAGACCTGTAACTTCTTCTTTAAGAGGCTCCTCTGTCCTCCACTCGTTACCTGTATTAATGGCACCCGTTTGAACTTGTTATCAGTATAAAAGACACTTGTCCACAACCTCAAACAGTCACACTCCAAACTCCACTATGGCCAAGACCAAAAAGCTGTCAAAGGACACCAGAAACAACATTTTAGACCTGCACCATGCTGGGAAGACTAAATCTGCAATAGGTAAGCAGCTTGGTTTGAAGAAATCAACTGTGGGAGCAATTATTAGGAAATGGAAGACATACAAGACCACTGATAATCTCCCTCGATCTGGGGCTCCACGCAAGATCTCACCCCGTGGGGTCAAAATGATCACAAGAACGGTGAGAAAAAATCACAGAACCACACGGGGGGACCTAGTGAATGACCTGCAGTTGGGACCAAAGTAACAAAGCCTACCATCAGTAACACACTACGCCGCCAGGGACTCGAATCCTGCAGTGCCAGACGTGTCCCCCTGCATAAGTCAGTACATGTCCAGGCCCGTCTGAAGTTTGCTAGAGAGCATTTGGATGATCCAGAAGAAGATTGGGAGAATGTCATATGGTCAGATGAAACCAAAATAGAACTTTTTGGTAAAAACTCAACTCGTCGTGTTTGAGGGACAAAGAATGCTGAGTTGCATCCAAAGAACACCATACCTACTGTGAAGCATGGGGGTGGAAACATCATGCTTTGGGGCTGTTTTTCTGCAAAGGGACCAGGACGACTGATCCGTGTAAAGGAAAGAATGAATGAGGCCATGTATCATGAGATTTTGAGTGAAAACCTCTTTCCATCAGCAAGGGCATTGAAGATGAAACGTGGCTGGGTCTTTCAGCATGACAATGATCCCAAACACGCCGCCTGGGCAACGAAGGAGTGGCTTCGTAAGAAGCATTTCAAGGTCCTGGAGTGGCCTAGCCAGTCTCCAGATCTCAACCTCATAGAAAATCTTTGGAGGGAGTTGAAAGTCCGTGTTGCCCAGCAACAGCCCCAAAACATCACTGCTCTAGAGGAGATCTGCATGGAGGAATTGGCCAAAATTCCAGCAACAGTGTGTGAAAACCTTGTGAAGACTTACAGAAAACGTTTGACCTCTGTCATTGCCAACAAAGGGTATATAACAAAGTATTGAGATAAACTTTTGTTATTGACCAAATACTTATTTTCCACCATAATTTGCAAATAAGTTCATAAAAAATCCTACAATGTGATTTTCTGGATTTTTTTTCTCAAATTTTGTCTGTCATAGTTGAAGTGTACCTATGATGAAAATTACAGGCCTCTCTCATCTATTTTAAGTGGGAGAACATGCACGATTGGTGGCTGACTAAATACTTTTTTGCCCCACTGTATGTAGTTATAAATATGGTTATATAGTTATAAATATGTTTATATAGTTATAAATATGGTTATATAGTTATAAATATGGTTATATAGTTATAAATATGTTTATAGAGTTATAAATATGGTTATAGAGTTATAAATATGGTTATTTAGTTATAAATATGGTTATAGAGTTATAAATATGGTTATTTAGTTATAAATATGGTTATAGAGTTATAAATATGGTTATATAGTTATAGATATGGTTATAGTGTTATAAATATGGTTATTTAGTTATAAATATGGTTATATAGTTATATATATGAGTTTGTAGTTGTATACATGGTTATATAGTTATAGATGTGGTTATATAGTTATAAATATGGTTATATAGTTATAGATATGATTGTAAAGTTATAGATGTGGTTATATAGTTATAGATATGGTTATATAGTTATAAATATGGTTATATAGTTATAGAGATGGTTTTATAGTTATAGATATGGTTGTAAAGTTATAGATATGCTTATATAGTTATAGATATGTTTATATAGTTATAGATATGGTTGTAAAGTTATAAATATGGTTATTTAGTTTTAGATATGGTTATATAGTTATAGATATGGTTATATAGTTAAATATATGATTATATAGTTATAGAGATGGTTATATAGTTAAAGATATGATTATATAGTTATAAATATGGTTATATAGTTATAGATGTGGTTATATAGTTAAAGATATGATTATATAGTTATACACATGTATATATAGTTATATAGATGGTTATATAGTTAAATATATGATTATATAGTTAAATATATGGTTATATAGTTACAGAGATGGTTATATAGTTATTGATATGATTATATAGTTATAAATATGGTTATATAGTTATAGAGATGGTTATATAGTTAAAGATATGATTATATAGTTATAAATATGGTTATATAGTTATAGAGATGGTTTTATAGTTATAGATATGGTTGTAAAGTTATAGATATGCTTATATAGTTATAGATATGTTTATATAGTTATAGATATGGTTGTAAAGTTATAGATATGGTTATATAGTTATAGATATGGTTGTAAAGTTATAGATATGGTTATATAGTTATAGATATGGTTTTATAGTTATAGATATGGTTTTATAGTTATATATATGGTTGTAAAGTTATAGATATGCTTATATAGTTATAGATATGTTTATATAGTTATAAATATGGTTATATAGTTATAAATATGGTTATATAGTTATAGATATGGTTATATAGTTAAATATATGATTATATAGTTATAGAGATGGTTATATAGTTAAAGATATGATTATATAGTTATAAATATGGTTATATAGTTATAGATGTGGTTATATAGTTAAAGATATGATTATATAGTTATACACATGTATATATAGTTATAGAGATGGTTATATAGGTAAATATATGATTATATAGTTAAATATATGGTTATATAGTTATAGAGATGGTTATATAGTTATTGATATGATTATATAGTTATAAATATGGTTATATAGTTATAGATGTGGTTATATAGTTATTGATATGATTATATAGTTATACACATGTATATATAGTTATAGAGATGGTTATATAGTTAAAGATATGCTTATATAGTTATAAATATGATATATCGTTATTTATATATGGATATATAGTTATAAACATGTATATCTAGTTATAGATATTGTTATATGGTTATACATTTTTGTCGGCCACAGTCGTGTTGATAAATATGGGGCAAATGGTTTGATCAAGGCATAAACCTGCTTGACAAACTGACAGACTGATCTTACTTGAATATTCTCTTTAGAAAATCTGCTTTACTTCAAACCAGGGATCCCAATATCAGCTACTTTTTTTGTCAACGTGTCCCTAAAAGTAACTTTCCATTTTTGTAAAATCCCTGTCACAAATGAATATTTTCTGTTTAGGGATTACTCATGTTTTTACCTGGCTATCCCCCCTTAACCTCCCTGAGCATTCTGTAGTGTGCCGACCGTGGAGGAGGAAGGTCTTCAAGATGGAGTCTCAGAAGAGAGCAGAGGGAACAGGCTGAACCACAGCTGTTCAGTAGAGAGCAGAGGGAACAGGCTGAACCACAGCTGTTCAGTAGAGAGCAGAGGGAACAGGCTGAACCGCAGCTGTTCAGTAGAGAGCAGAGGGAACAGGCTGAACCACAGCTGTTCAGTAGAGAGCAGAGGGAACAGGCTGAACCGCAGCTGTTCAGTAGAGAGCAGAGGGAACAGGCTGAACCACAGCTGTTCAGTAGAGAGCAGAGGGAACAGGCTGAACCGCAGCTGTTCAGTAGAGAGCAGAGGGAACAGGCTGAACCACAGCTGTTCAGTAGAGAGCAGAGGGAACAGGCTGAACCACAGCTGTTCAGTAGAGAGCAGAGGGAACAGGCTGAACCACAGCTGTTCAGCAGAGAGCAGAGGGAACAGGCTGAACCACAGCTGTTCAGTAGAGAGCAGAGGGAACAGGTTGAACCACAGCTGTTCAGTAGAGAGCAGAGGGAACTGGTTGAACCGCAGCTGTTCAGTAGAGAGCAGAGGGAACTGGTTGAACCACAGCTGTTCAGTAGAGAGCAGAGGGAACAGGCTGAACCGCAGCTGTTCAGTAGAGAGCAGAGGGAACAGGCTGAACCACAGCTGTTCAGTAGAGAGCAGAGGGAACAGGCTGAACCGCAGCTGTTCAGTAGAGAGCAGAGGGAACAGGCTGAACCACAGCTGTTCAGTAGAGAGCAGAGGGAACAGGCTGAACCACAGCTGTTCAGTAGAGAGCAGAGGGAACAGGCTGAACCACAGCTGTTCAGCAGAGAGCAGAGGGAACAGGCTGAACCACAGCTGTTCAGTAGAGAGCAGAGGGAACAGGTTGAACCACAGCTGTTCAGTAGAGAGCAGAGGGAACTGGTTGAACCACAGCTGTTCAGTAGAGAGCAGAGGGAACTGGTTGAACCACAGCTGTTCAGTAGAGAGCAGAGGGAACTGGTTGAACCACAGCTGTTCAGTAGAGAGCAGAGGGAACAGGCTGAACCACAGCTGTTCAGTAGAGAGCAGAGGGAACTGGTTGAACCACAGCTGTTCAGTAGAGAGCAGAGGGAACTGGCTGAACCGCAGCTGTTCAGTAGAGAGCAGAGGGAACAGGCTGAACCACAGCTGTTCAGTAGAGAGCAGAGGGAACAGGCTGAACCGCAGCTGTTCAGTAGAGAGCAGAGGGAACAGGCTGAACCACAGCTGTTCAGTAGAGAGCAGAGGGAACAGGCTGAACCACAGCTGTTCAGTAGAGAGCAGAGGGAACAGGCTGAACCACAGCTGTTCAGCAGAGAGCAGAGGGAACAGGCTGAACCACAGCTGTTCAGTAGAGAGCAGAGGGAACAGGTTGAACCACAGCTGTTCAGTAGAGAGCAGAGGGAACTGGTTGAACCACAGCTGTTCAGTAGAGAGCAGAGGGAACTGGTTGAACCACAGCTGTTCAGTAGAGAGCAGAGGGAACTGGTTGAACCACAGCTGTTCAGTAGAGAGCAGAGGGAACAGGCTGAACCACAGCTGTTCAGTAGAGAGCAGAGGGAACTGGTTGAACCACAGCTGTTCAGTAGAGAGCAGAGGGAACTGGTTGAACCACAGCTGTTCAGTAGAGAGCAGAGGGAACAGGCTGAACCACAGCTGTTCAGTAGAGAGCAGAGGGAACTGGTTGAACCACAGCTGTTCAGTAGAGAGCAGAGGGAACTGGTTGTAACTCATGGTTCTCTGCTCTTCTGTTTCTCTTCCTGGTCATTGCTTGGTCTCCACAATGCTCTGGTGAGCTGGGGCTACAGCTGCTTGTTGTTTTTCATTTGTGTCTTCCTATCACAAAGTCACGCTGGCTGGCTGCTTCCCCATCCTATGTAGCTTTATGTACATACACACTACAGAAGTTGTTGTTGTGACTGATCAGAGATGCTACCTCATGCAACTTCAGGTTGCTGGTGTTGTTGATCAAAGTGTTGTTTTCTCCCGTTAGTGGAGGTGCACATTGTTAGCTGTTGATGTAGGTCTGAGTTTACAACAAGACCAGTTAATTGTGGAGGCACGTTTAAACATGACAGCGTGTAACTTACTCTCAGTAGATATCCTTATGTTATTCTGGGAATTTAAATTCCAACACAGTACTGTAGCGTCAGTAACTAGCTAATTCCTCCACCTATGGAAAACATATCCCACTACTACTATTGTTACTACTACTACTACTACAAAGGTATCACTCCCTGGCCATAGAGAGGCTTTTTCTTCTCTATTTTGGTTAGGCCAGGGTGTGACTAGGGTGGGCATTCTATGTCCTTTTTTCTATGTTTTGTATTTCTATGTCTTGGCCTGGTATGGTTCTCAATCAGGGACAGCTGTCTATCGTTGTCTCTGGTTGAGAACCATACTTAGGTACCCTTTTCCCCCACCTGTTTTGTGGGAAGTTAACTTTGACTTTGTTCAGGGCACCTAGCTCAAAGCGTCACGGTCTGGTTTTGTTCTTTTGTTTTGTCGGCGTCATTTTTAATAAAGAGAAAATGTATGCTTACCATGCTGCACATTGGTCCAGTCCTTCAGCCAGCCGTGACAGAACTTCCCACCACCAACGGACCAAGCAGCATGGTAAGGTGGACTCCAGGACATGGGAGGAAGTTCATGATGGTTATTTCCTTGTTTCCAGACAGTTCATGATGGTTATTTCCTTGTTTCCAGACAGTTCGTGTTGGTTATTTCCTTGTTTCCAGACAGTTCGTGTTGGTTATTTCCTTGTTTCCAGACAGTTCGTGATGGTTATTTCCTTGTTTCCAGACAGTTCGTGTTGGTTGTTTCCAGACAGTTCGTGTTGGTTATTTCCTTGTTTCCAGACAGTTCGTGTTGGTTATTTCCTTGTTTCCAGACAGTTCGTGTTGGTTATTTCCTTGTTTCCAGACAGTTCGTGTTGGTTATTTCCTTGTTTCCAGACAGTTCATGATGGTTATTTCCTTGTTTCCAGACAGTTCGTGTTGGTTATTTCCTTGTTTCCAGACAGTTCGTGTTGGTTGTTTCCAGACAGTTCGTGTTGGTTATTTCCTTGTTTCCAGACAGTTTGTGTTGGTTGTTTCCAGACAGTTTGTGTTGGTTGTTTCCAGACAGTTCGTGTTGGTTGTTTCCTTGTTTCCAGACAGTTCGTGTTGGTTATTTCCTTGTTTCCAGACAGTTCGTGTTGGTTATTTCCTTGTTTCCAGACAGTTCGTGTTGGTTTTTTCCTTGTTTCCAGACAGTTCGTGTTGGTTGTTTCCAGACAGTTCGTGTTGGTTGTTTCCAGACAGTTCGTGTTGGTTGTTTCCTTGTTTCCAGACAGTTCGTGTTGGTTATTTCCTTGTTTCCAGACAGTTCGTGTTGGTTATTTCCTTGTTTCCAGACAGTTCGTGTTGGTTATTTCCTTGTTTCCAGACAGTTTGTGTTGTATTTTTCCTTGTTTCCAGACAGTTCGTGATGGTTATTTCCTTGTTTCCAGACAGTTCGTGTTGGTTGTTTCCAGACAGTTCGTGTTGGTTATTTCCTTGTTTCCAGACAGTTCGTGTTGGTTATTTCCTTGTTTCCAGACAGTTCGTGTTGGTTATTTCTTTGTTTCCAGACAGTTCGTGTTGGTTATTTCCTTGTTTCCAGACAGTTCGTGTTGGTTATTTCCTTGTTTCCAGACAGCTCGTGTTGGTTATTTCCTTGTTTCCAGACAGTTCGTGTTGATTATTTCCAGACAGTTTGTGTTGGTTGTGTCCAGACAGTTCGTGTTGGTTATTTCCTTGTTTCCAGACAGTTCGTGTTGGTTGTTTCCAGACAGTTCGTGTTGGTTATTTCCTTGTTTCCAGACAGTTCGTGTTGGTTGTTTCCAGACAGTTCGTGTTGGTTGTTTCCAGACAGTTCGTGTTGGTTGTTTCCAGACAGTTCGTGTTGGTTGTTTCCAGACAGTTCGTGTTGGTTGTTTCCTTGTTTCCAGACAGTTCGTGTTGGTTATTTCCTTGTTTCCAGACAGTTCGTGTTGGTTATTTCCTTGTTTCCAGACAGTTCGTGTTGGTTATTTCCTTATTTCCAGACAGTTCGTGTTGGTTATTTCCAGACAGTTTGTGTTGGTTGTTTCCAGACAGTTCGTGTTGGTTGTTTCCTTGTTTCCAGACAGTTCGTGTTGGTTGTTTCCAGACAGTTCGTGTTGGTTGTTTCCAGACAGTTCATGTTGGTTGTTTCCAGACAGTTCGTGTTGGTTGTTTCCAGACAGTTCGTGTTGGTTGTTTCCAGACAGTTCGTGTTGGTTGTTTCCAGACAGTTCGTGTTGGTTGTTTCCTTGTTTCCAGACAGTTCGTGTTGGTTATTTCCAGACAGTTCGTGTTGGTTATTTCCTTGTTTCCAGACAGTTCGTGTTGGTTGTTTCCAGACAGTTCGTGTTGGTTATTTCCTTGTTTCCAGACATTTCGTGTTGGTTGTTTCCAGACAGTTCGTGTTGGTTATTTCCTTGTTTCCAGACAGTTCGTGTTGGTTGTTTCCAGACAGTTCGTGTTGGTTGTTTCCAGACAGTTCGTGTTGGTTGTTTCCAGACAGTTCGTGTTGGTTGTTTCCAGACAGTTCGTGTTGGTTATTTCCTTGTTTCCAGACAGTTCGTGTTGGTTATTTCCAGACAGTTCGTGTTGGTTCTTTCCTTGTTTCCAGACTTTTCGTGTTGGTTATTTCCAGACAGTTCGTGTTGGTTATTTCCTTGTTTCCAGACAGTTCGTGTTGGTTGTTTCCAGACAGTTCGTGTTGGTTGTTTCCTTGTTTCCAGCATGAACTGTCTGGAAACAAGGAAATAACCAACATGAACTGTCTGGAAACAAGGTGATACATAGTGAAAATAACCAGCATGAAAGAACGAGTTAAGAGGCCCAAACTGCTCTGCCCATTAAAGAGGCAGCTTGGCCTTGTGGAAAGGTCATGTTACTTGCTTGTGTGTGTGATCGTGTGTTGTCAATGTAAAGGGTTGGGGGAGAGAGAATGCATGTACACTCTTAGAAAAAACGGTTCCAAAATGGTTCTTCAAAATAAATGACAAAAAATTATCAGATGTTTTTGGTCACATACACATATTTAGCAGATGTTATTGCGGGTGTACCGAAATGCTTGTGCTTCTAGCTCTGACATTGCATAAATATCTCACAAGTAATATCTAAAGATTTCACAACATATACCCTAACTACACATACATCTAAGTAAGGAATGGATTAAGAATATATACTGTACATGTATGTCAGAGTGGCATTGGACTAAGATACCGTAGAATAGTATAGAGAACAGTTTATACATATGAGATGGGGGATGCAACATTCACACACAATTAAAGTGACTAAGATACCGTAGAATAGTATAGAGAACAGTTTATACATATGAGATCGGGGATGCAACATTCACACACAATTAAAGTGACTAAGATAAATTAGAATAGTATAGAGAACAGTTTACACACATGAGATGAGTAATGCAAGATACGGAGACATTATTAAAATGGCTAGTGATCCATTTATAAGAGTGGCCAGTGATTCCTAATCTATAACTCTGTGTTAGTGATGGCTGTTTACCAGTCTGATGTCCTTGAGATAGAAGCTGACTAGTGATGGCTGTTTAACAGGCCTTGAGATAGAAGCTGACTAGTGGTGGCTGTTTAACAGGCCTTGAGATAGAAGCTGACTAGTGGTGGATGTTTAACAGGCCTTGAGATAGAAGCTGACTAGTGGTGGCTGTTTAACAGGCTGATGGCCTTGAGATAGAAGCTGTTTTTCAGTCTCTCCGTCCCAGCTTTGATGCACCTGTACTGACCTCGCCTTCTGGATGATAGCAGGGTGAACAGGCAGTGGCTCGGGTGGTTGATGTCCTTGACAATCTTTTTGGCCTTCCTATGGTATCGGGTGCTGTAGGTGTGCAGGAGGGTGTGAAGTTTGCCCCCGGTAATGTGTTGTGCAGACCTCACTACCCTCTGGAGAGCTTTGTGGTTGTGGGCGACGCAGTTGCCGTACCAGGTGGTGATACAGCCCGACAGGATGCTCTCAATTGTGCATCCATAAATGTTTGTGGTGTTAAAATTATATGAACATACATTTTTTTAATTGTTGCATGTTGAGTGTATATTTTTGTTCAGTATAAAACCTAAAGGGTTCTTTTCCCCATAGGAGAACCCTTTGAAGAACCATTATTGGGTCCATGTAGAAACCTTTCCAGAGCTCTACCTGGAACCAAAAAGGGTTCGCCATATACATGACGGTGCCGACAGAGATGGCAGCATCGCGACAAGCTCTTAGGAAACTCTGCAGTATTTTGTTTATGTGCTGACCAACTGACCAACATTTTCAACCCTGAGTCTGCAATCCCAACATGTTTTAAGCAGACCACCATAGTCCCTGAGCCCAAGAACACTAGGGTAATCTGCCTAAATGACTACCGACCCGTAGCACTAACGTAGCCATGAAGTGCAGTGAAAGGATCGTCATGGCCCAGATCAACACCATTATCCCAGAAACCCTAGACCCACTCAATTTGCATACACCCTTCCCCCAACAGATCCACAGATGATGCATTCTCTATTGCACTCCACACTGCCCTTTCACACCTGGACAAAAGGAACAGCTATGTGAGAATATTATTCATTAACTACATCTCAGCGTTCAACACCATAGTGCCCTCAAAGCTCATCAATACGCTAAGGATCCTGGGACTAAACACATCCCTCTGCAACTGGATCCTGGACTTCCTGACGGCCGCCCCCAGGTGGTAAGGGTAGGTACCAACACATCCGCCACGCTGATCCTCAACCCTCCTGTACTCCCTGTTCGACCATGACTGCATGGCCAGGCACGACTCCAACACTATCATTAAGTTTGCCGATGACACAACAGTGGTAAGCCTGATCACAGACAACGATGAGAGCCTATAGGGAGGAGGTCAGAGACCTGGCCGTGTGGTGCCAGGACAACAACCTATCCCTCAACGTGATCAAGACAAAGCAGAGGAGGACTACAGGAAAAAGAGAACCGAGCACGCCCCCTTTGTCATCGACGGGGCTGTAGTGGAGCAGGTTGAGAGCTCCAAGCTTCCTGCCATCCAGGACCTCTATACCAGGGGGGTATCAGAGGAAGGCCCTAAAAATTGTCAAAGACTCCAGCCACCCTAGTCATAGACTGTTCTCTCTGCTACTGCATGGCAAGCGGTACCGGAGTGCCAAGTCTAAGTCCAAGAGTCTTCTAAACAGCTTCTACCCCCAAGCCATAAGACTCCTGAACATCTAGTCAAATGGCTACCCATACTATTTGCATTCCCCCCTCTTTTACACCGCTGCTACTCTCTGTTATTATCATCTATGCATAGTCACTTTAATAACTCTACCTACATGTACATATTACCTCAACTAACCATTCCCCCGGGACATTGACTCTTTACCGGTACCCCCCTGTATGTAGTCTCGCTATTGTTATTTCACTTCTGCTCTTATTTTACTTGTTACTTTTATCTCTTATTCTTATCTGTACATTTTTAAACTGCATTGTTGGTTAGCGGCTCATAAGTAAGCATTTTCACTGTAACCTGTTGTATTCGGCGCATGTGACTAAAACAATTTGATTTGATCAGAAAACCAGTCAGTATCTGGTGTGACCACCATTTGCCTCATTTAGTGTGACACGTCTCCTTTGCACAGAGTTTATCAGGCTGTTGATTGTGGCCTGTGGAATGTTGCAATTGTGTTCATTGTCCTTAGCTTATACTTACCCATACAATAACCCTACCACCACCGGGCACAACGTTGACATCAGCATAGTGCTCGCCCACACAACGCCCTACACTTGGTCTGCGGTTGTGAGGCCGGTTGGACGTGTTGCCAAATTTCCTAAAACAATGTTGGAGGTGGCTTATGGTAGAGAAATTAACATTCAAATATTTGGCAATAGCACTGTTGGACATTCCTACAGTCAGCATGCCAAATGCACGCTCAAAACTTGAGACATCTGTGGCATTGTGTTCTGTGACAACTTTTGGAGTGGCCATTTATTGTCCTCAGCACAAGATGCACCTGTGTAATGATCGTGCTGTTTAATCAGCTTCTACATATACCACACCTATCAGGTGGCTGGATTATCTTGGTAAAGGAGAAATGCTCACTAACAGAGATTTTAATAAATCTGTGCACAAAATTTGAGAAAAATAAGGGACCAACACTTTAAATGTTGCATTTATATAGGTCCACAGACGATGCAATCTCAACCACACTGCACACTGCCCTAACCCATCTGGACAAGAGGAATACCTATGTGAGAATGCTGTTCATCGACTACAGCTCGGCATTCAACACCATAGTACCCTCCAAGCTCGTCATCAAGCTCGAGACCCTGGGTCTCGACCCCGCCCTGTGCAACTGGGTACTGGACTTCCTGACGGGCCGCCCCCAGGTGGTGAGGGTAGGCAACAACATCTCCTCCCCGCTGATCCTCAACACTGGGGCCCCACAAGGTTGCGTTCTGAGCCCTCTCCTGTACTCCCTGTTCACCCACGACTGCGTGGCCACGCACGCCTCCAACTCAATCATCAAGTTTGCGGACGACACAACAGTGGTAGGCTTGATTACCAACAACGATGAGACGGCCTACAGGGAGGAGGTGAGGGCCCTCGGAGTGTGGTGTCAGGAAAACAACCTCACACTCAACGTCAACAAAACTAAGGAGATGATTGTGGACTTCAGGAAACAGCAGAGGGAACACCCCCCTATCCACATCGATGGAACAGTAGTGGAGAGGGTAGCAAGTTTTAAGTTCCTCGGCATACACATCACAGACAAACTGAATTGGTCCACTCACACAGACAGCATCGTGAAGAAGGCGCAGCAGCGCCTCTTCAACCTCAGGAGGCTGAAGAAATTCGGCTTGTCACCAAAAGCACTCACAAACTTCTACAGATGCACAATCGAGAGCATCCTGGCGGGCTGTATCACCGCCTGGTATGGCAACTGCACCGCCCTCAACCGTAAGGCTCTCCAGAGGGTAGTGAGGTCTGCACAACGCATCACCGGGGGCAAACTACCTGCCCTCCAGGACACCTACACCACCCGATGTCACAGGAAGGCCATAAAGATCATCAAGGACATCAACCACCCGAGCCACTGCCTGTTCACCCCGCTATCATCCAGAAGGCGAGGTCAGTACAGGTGCATCAAAGCTGGGACCGAGAGACTGAAAAACAGCTTCTATCTCAAGGCCATCAGACTGTTAAACAGCCACCACTAACACTGAGTGGCTGCTGCCAACACACTGACACTGACTCAACTCCAGCCACTTTAATAATGGGAATTGATGGGAAATGATGTAAATATATCACTAGCCACTTTAAACAATGCTACCTTATATAAATGTTACTTACCCTACATTATTCATCTCATACGCATACGTATATACTGTACTCTATATCATCGACGGTATCCTTATGTAATACATGTATCACTAGCCACTTTATACTATACTATGCCACTTTGTTTACATACTCATCTCATTTGTACATACTGTACCCGATACCATCTACTGTATCTTGCCTATGCTGCTCTGTACCATCACTCATTCATATATCCTTATGTACATATTCTTTATCCCCTTACACTGTGTACAAGACAGTAGTTTTGGAATTGTTAGTTAGATTACTTGTTATTACTGCATTGTCGGAACTAGAAGCACAAGCATTTCGCTACACTCGCATTAACATCTGCTAACCATGTGTATGTGACAAATAAAATTTGATTTTGATTTATATTTTTATTCAGTGCAGATATCACCTTTGTGTAGGTATAGGTACACAGCTCTCTGTCTTCTGGTTCATTCAGGTAGTTTAATGTCCCACCCTGTTGGGGCAGCATCAGGGTATTAATGTACCACCCTGTTGGGGCAGCATCAGGTAGTTTAATGTCCCTCCCTGTTGGGGCAGCATAAGGTAGTTTAATGTCCCTCCCTGTTGGGGCAGCATCGGGGGTTGTATTGTCCTACCCTGTTTGATCTGGAAGGCTTGTCTGTAGTTTGTCTTAGATTTGATCTGGACGGCTTGTCTGTGGTTTGTCTTAGATTTGATCTGGAAGGCTTGTCTGTAGTTTGCCTTAGATTTGATCTGGAAGGCTTGTCTGTAGTTTGTCTTAGATTTGATCTGGAAGGCTTGTCTGTAGTTTGCCTTAGATTTGATCTGGAAGGCTTGTCTGTAGTTTGCCTTTGGCGAAAAGTTGAAAAAGCGCTCAAAGAACTTTGATTAAAAACAACAACAATAACAGCAGTCTAAAATGGTTAACTTTATGTTAACAACAGAGACATACAGTATCAGTCCCAGGAAGAGATCAGGAGGTCAGATTGAGCCAGAGTATATCCATGTTACGGTGTTCAGTGTGAGATACTAGAAACTAGCGGACTACACAGCCTGTCCGTCCTGAGGACTTGACTCATAATGGTCAGTCTCCCTGCACCATCACACTCCTCCCTTCCCTCATCCCCTCACCTCAGAGTCCAATCAGCCAATCGCAGTCCGGTCTGGTCTCATTAGATCAGTCAGTCATCCAAAAGGGCAGAAAAGGTGGACAAACAGGAAATGGCTGCTGCTGGCCCCACGGTCGGTCGGAACACGATGGTTGATGTCTGTCAGAACTCCGTCCTAACGATGGGGGGAAGAGGGAAGAGGGAGAGAGAGACCAAGGCAAGTGCAGCCAGACAGGTTGAGTGGTGTGAGCGGGCTCGAATGGTAGAGGTGGAAAGCCCTCACTGTGCAGAGTGTAATGTTCTTCTTCTCACCCCTCTGTGATAACAGGACCGACCTCCCGCCCGCCCACAAGCCGGCCCCTCCCCCGCCCAAAAAGAGGAGCAGTGATTTGAAGGGCCACTTGACATCCGATGACATCCAGGTAAGATCCTCCTCAAACTACCCGCTCAGTGTCCCAAATGGGAGTCTATTCCCTTTATAGGCCATATGTGTCCTGGTCTAAAGTAGTGCTCTATATAGGGAATAGGGTATTTTTTATAGGGTAATAGGGTATTTTTTTGAGGGAACATTGATTGTGTGGATCATATAATAAACGGTGTCCCCTTGTATTCTCTCTGTACTGTAAATCCCTCTTTTCCTCATCCCTCTCTATTTCCTTTGTATGTTGTTTTCCTGTGTTGTGAGTAGATCTATTCTTTGGTTGCATGTTTAGTCACAGTATTGTTTTCAACGTTAGATTTGGACGCATTGTCAATGAGCGCTGATTAAGATGATCAGAAGTGCATTACAGTGGCTTGGAAACACAATACCATTCAAAAGAAGACATAGTAAGAAAACATTTTGTCATAATTTTGATGTCGCCAGAATGACTTTAGATGCAGTATAGCGTTAGCTAGCTAGCTAAGATTGAGGGGAAGACACTGGATTTTAGTTAGCTAATGTTAGCATTGCTAGCATTTTTTTGTTTGTCGATTTGCTAGCTAATGACAACATTCCCATCTGTGTAAAATACATTTGACAACATGATAATGCTGGCAAAGTTGTTTCCTTCTAATTATTTGACTACTTTATCAATGCCATTGTATTTTCAGGCTTTATAGTGTAATTTAGAATAAACAGTCATTAGCCTCTGTCCAGAATGACTGGGCTTATCACATCTTTAGAGCACCACTATGGCTCCACCAGTAGAGGGTGGCTTGAGAACGTTCATTACAGTGACTAAGTGACGGAGGTGCAACCTATGGATGTATAGAGTAATGCTGAATAGTGCCATAAAAGTGAATGATGTTTGATGTTAGACATGAAGTGATAGCTTAATCCAAAAGCTTAATCGCTCTTTTCCTGAATAGATATTTCTCTGAATTATGACATAGCCAAGGAACTATTGTTGAAACTATTGTTGAAAATCTATTTTGAAACTGTCTTTGCTAAAAGAGCACCTCACATCAAAACATTTCATTTCAGTCACATCAAATCATTAGCTATAACTCTTCTCCATGCTAAACACCAGCCTGACACATCAACAAACTCATTCTGCTCTCTCCAGCGCTGGAACAAAATATGATAGGATGCTGTTATCTTCTCTCTCAACTTGACTTCCCTTTTTCCTCCACCAGTCACATGGAATCTTTAATATTGGCGCGTTAGAAAGCTATAAAAGGACATACAGATCGTTTTCAGAGACATTTACTGAGGAATATCGTATACTGTATACTGTATACATATATACATATAGATATACATATATATATACAGTGCCTTGCGGAAGTATTCGGCCCCCTTGAACTTTGCGACCTTTTGCCACATTTCAGGTTTCAAACATAAAGATATAAAAGTGTATTTTTTTGTGAAGAATCAACAACAAGTGGGACACAATCATGAAGAGGAACAACATTTATTGGATATTTCAAACTTTTTTAACAAATCAAAAACTGAAAAATTGGGCGTGCAAAATTATTCAGCCCCCTTAAGTTAATACTTTGTAGCGCCACCTTTTGCTGCGATTACAGCTGTAAGTCGCTTTGGGTATGTCTCTATCAGTTTTGCACATCGAGAGACTGAAATGTTTTCCCATTCCTCCTTGCAAAACAGCTCGAGCTCAGTGAGGTTGGATGGAGAGCATTTGTGAACAGCAGTTTTCAGTTCTTTCCACAGATTCTCGATTGGATTTAGGTCTGGACTTTGACTTGGCCATTCTAACACCTGGATATGTTTATTTTTGAACCATTCCATTGTAGATTTTGCTTTATGTTTTGGATCATTGTCTTGTTGGAAGACAAATCTCCGTCCCAGTCTCAGGTCTTTTGCAGACTCCATCAGGTTTTCTTCCAGAATGGTCCTGTATTTGGCTCCATCCATCTTCCCATCAATTTTAACCATCTTCCCTGTCCCTGCTGAAGAAAAGCAGGCCCAAACCATGATGCTGCCACCACCATGTTTGACAGTGGGGATGGTGTGTTCAGCTGTGTTGCTTTTACGCCAAACATAACGTTTTGCATTGTTGCCAAAAAGTTCAATTTTGGTTTCATCTGACCAGAGCACCTTCTTCCACATGTTTGGTGTGTCTCCCAGGTGGCTTGTGGCAAACTTTAAACTACACTTTTTATGGATATCTTTAAGAAATGGCTTTCTTCTTGCCACTCTTCCATAAAGGCCAGATTTGTGCAATATACGACTGATTGTTGTCCTATGGACAGAGTCTCCCACCTCAGCTGTAGATCTCTGCAGTTCATCCAGAGTGATCATGGGCCTCTTGGCTGCATCTCTGATCAGTCTTCTCCTTGTATGAGCTGAAAGTTTAGAGGGACGGCCAGGTCTTGATAGATTTGCAGTGGTCTGATACTCCTTCCATTTCAATATTATCGCTTGCAAAGTGTACCTTGGGATGTTTAAAGCTTGGGAAATATTTTTGTATCCAAATCAGGCTTTAAACTTCTTCACAACAGTATCTCGGACCTGCCTGGTGTGTTCCTTGTTCTTCATGATGCTCTCTGCGCTTTTAACGGACCTCTGAGACTATCACAGTGCAGGTGCATTTATACGGAGACTTGAATACACACAGGTGGATTGTATTTATCATCATTAGTCATTTAGGTCAACATTGGATCATTCAGAGATCCTCACTGAACTTCTGGAGAGAGTTTGCTGCACTGAAAGTAAAGGGGCTGAATAATTTTGCACGCCCAATTTTTCAGTTTTTGATTTGTTAAAAAAGTTTGAAATATCCAATAAATGTCGTTCCACTTCATGATTGTGTCCCACTTGTTGTTGATTCTTCACAAAAAAATACAGTTTTATATGTTTGAAGCCTGAAATGTGGCAAAAGGTCGCAAAGTTCAAGGGGGCCGAATACTTTCGCAAGGCACTGTATTTATATATTGTATGTATACAGCGGTGCGCAACACAAACAAACACACAAACAAACACACAAACAAACACACAAACAAACATCTTTCACAACAAGATGTTGACAGTAACCTTATTGTTACAGGCTGAGGTTTATAACTCATTAGAGCGTAGGGCCGATGTTGTCACCTCGTTAGTCAGTATGTTTTACTCCTGTACTGGTTGTCACCTCGTTAGTCAGTATGTTTTACTCCTGTACTGGTTGTCACATCGTTAGTCAGTATGTGTTACACCTGTACTGGTTGTCATCTCGTTAGTGGGAAGGTGTTTCACCTCTGAAGGCCCAGGTGCTGTTTAAGAGTGGCTGGCCCAGTGCTCCTTTGGTCTTGATAGATGAAGGTTTAACACCTCTAGTTGGTTTGCCTCCTGTCTTTAAGTCTTCCAAGATGACGTAGCTGTCGGACGTGAGTTTTGTCTTGTCCTGTCCCGTGTACATATTTTTTTTACCCTTGTTTTTATTCGTACATATTTTGTATATATTTTAATCTCACTTTCCATCTACAGACTGAATATACTCTCCTGCAACCCGCCTCACCCAATGTGGTATGGATCTGCTATTTTTATACTTTAGAACCGGAACCCCCATCAGAAGCTAGCCAGCTAACTAGCAGCTAGTAGTCAGTTAGCCACTGCTAGCGGTCTTCACTGTTAACTCGGTCACCAGCCAGACTCAGCTCGGTCAATACCTGCCAGTCTGCACAGCGCGATATCAACCCAAAGCATATCGGACAGATTTTTCTCTACCACATCTCCGGATTCCTACCGCAAGCGCTGAACCATTACACCGGATCATCACAGCTAGCTAGCTGATATCAAGTGGCTACTCCTGGCTAACGTCTTTTCACGAAGCAAGCACCAGTTAGCCTTGAGCTAGCCTCCAGGCTAGCCGAAGAGGTCCACCAGCCAATTCTTGGGCTTCAATACCTCTTTTGCAAATTGGCCTGGACCGTTTATTGCCGACACGGAGCCCCACCGATCCATCACAACTGGTCTGTCGACGTAATCGTCCGAGGTGGCTCTTGCGTTGCGACGTCGCCGGAGGCCAATCTGCTAGTTCCGGCCCGCTAGCTGTCTGAATCTCAGTGTCTTCTGCTCGCCTAGCGTAGTAGTAACTGCTGAATCGCCTCACTGACTCATCTATTGCTACTCTTTGGACTCTATGATCACTCGGCTACACATGCCCCTGTCTAATGTCAATATGCCTTGTCTATTGCTGTTTTGGTTAGTGATTGTCTTATTTCACTGTAGAGCCCCTAGCCCTACCCAACAAGCCTTACATGGCCCTTTTGTTCCATCCCCCCACATGCGGTGACCCCACCTGGCTAAACTGGTGCCTCTAGAGATAAAACCTCTCATTGTCACTCAATGCCTAGGTTCACCTCCACTGTACTCATATCCTACCATACCCTTGTCTGTACATTATGCTTTGAATCTATTCTTCCATGCCCATAAATCTGCTCCTTTTACTCTCTGTTCCGAAAGCACTAGACGATCAGTTCTTAAAGCCTCTAGACATACCCTGCTGGTCATCAATCCAATCAATCAAATGTATTTATCAAGCCCTCTTACTTCAGCTGATGTCACAAAGTGCTATACAGAAACTCAGCCTAGAACCCCAAACAGCAAGCAATGCAGGTGTAGAAGCACGGTTAGAAAGGCCAGAACCTATGAAGAAACCTAGAGAGGAACCAGGCTCTGAGGGGTGGCCAGTCCTCTTCTGACTGTCCGGGTGGAGATTATAACAGAGCATGGCCAAGATGTTCAAATGTTCATAGATGACCAGCAGGGTCAAATAATAATAATCACAGTGGTTGTAGAGCGTGCAACATGTCAGCGCCTCAGGAGTAAATGTCAGTTGGCTTTTCATAGCCGATCATTCAGCGTATGTCTACCCCTCCTGCTGTCTCAGGGTTCCATAGCCGCATGCAGAACAGTTTATACTGGAGCAGCAGCGTGGACTGGGGACAGCAAGGAGTCATCATGCCAGATAGTCCTGAGGCATGTTCTTATGGCTCAGGTCCTCTGAGAGAGAAATAAAGAATTAGAGAGAGCATACTTAAATTCACACAGGACACCGGATAAGACAGGAGAAATACTCCAGATATAACAGACTGACCCTAGCCCCCCGACACAAACTAGTGCAGCATAAATACTGGAGGCTGAGACGAGGGGTCGGGAGACACTGTGGCCCCATTTGACGATATCCCCGGACAGGGCCAAACAGGCAGGATATAACCCCACCCACTTTGCCAAAGCACAGCCCCCACACGCTAGAGGGATATCTTCAACCACCAACTTACCATCCTGAGACAAGGCCGAGTATAGCCCACAAAGATCTCCCCCGTGGCACAACCCAAGGAGGGGGGGGGGGCGCCAACCTGGACAGGAAGATCACGTCAGTGACTCAACCCACTCAAGTGACGCACCCCTCCTAGGGACGGCATGGAAGAGCACCAGTAAGCCAGTGACTCAGCCCCTGTAATAGGGTTAGAGGCAGAGAATCTCAGTGGAGAGAGGGGAACCGGCCAGGCAGAGACAGCAAGAGCGGTTCGTTGCTCCAGAGCCTTTCCGTTCATCTTCACACTCCTGGGCCAGACTACACTCAATCATAGGACCTACTGGGAGAGTCTTCAATAAAGACTTAAAGATATAAAGGTTGAGACCGAGTCTGAGTCTCTCACATGGGTAGGCCATAAAAATGGAGCTCTATAGGAGAAGGCCCTGCCTCCAGCTGTTTGCTTAGAAATTCTAGGGACCGCAACGAGGCCTGCGTCTTGTGACCGTAGCTTACGTGTAGGTATGTATGGCAGGACCAAATCGGAAAGATAGGTAGGAGAAGGCCATGTAGTGCTTTGTAGGGTTAGCAGTAAAACCTTGAAATCAGCCCTTGCCTTACCAGGAAGCCAGATACACCTTTGCTGTCTTCAACCAGGACCTCAGCAATCACTGCCTCATTGCCTGCGTCGACCACCCCTCATCACTGTCAAATGCTCCCAAAAACACTTCAGCGAGCAGGCCTCTCTAATCGACCTGGCCCGGGTATCCTGGAAGGATTTCGATCTCATCCCATCACTAGAGGATGCCTGGTTGCTCTTTAAAAGTGTTTTACTCGCCATCTTAAACAAGCATGCCCCATTCAAAAAATGGAGAACTAAGAACCAATTTTGCCCTTGGTTCACCCCAGACTTGACTGCCCTTGACCATCACATTAACATCCTGTGTTGTTCTGCATTAACATCGAATAGCCCCCATGATACGCAACTTTTCAGGGTAGTCAGTAACCAATATACATAGTCAGGTAGGAAATACATTTGCATCCTGTAGCCCTAATTGCAATTAGTTTCGGGACACTGTGAAGTCCACTGAGAATAAGAACACCTCCTCCCAGCTGCCCACTGCACCGAGGCTAGGAAACACTGTCACCACTGATAAATCTACGATAATCGATCATTTTAATAAGCATTTTTCTTAATGGCTGGCAATGCTTTCCACCTGTTTACCCCTACCCCGGTCAACAGCCTTGCACCCCCCACAGCAACTTGCCCAAGCCTCCTCCATTTCTCCTTCACCCAAATCCAGACATCTGATGTTCTGAAAGAGCTGGAAAATCTGGATCCCTACAAATGAGCTGGGCTAGACAATCTGGACCCTCTCTTAACTAAACTACTGAAAGAGCTGCTTCCTGTGCTTGGCCCTCCTATGTTGAACATAATAAACGGCTCTCTATCCACCGGATGTGTACCAAACTCACTAAAAGTGGCAGTAATAAAGCCTCTCTTGAAAAAGCCAAACCTTGACACAGAAAATATAAAAAACTATCGGCCTATATCGAATCTTCCATTACTCTCAAACATTTTTTGAAAAAGCTGCTGCATAGCAACTCACTGCCTTCCTGAAGACAAACAATGTATACGGAATGCTTCAGTCTGGTTTTAGACCCGATCATAGCACTGAGACGGCACTTGTGAAGGTTGTAAATTATATTTTAATGGTGTCAGACCAAGGCTCTGCATCTGTCCCTGTGCTCCTAGACCAGGGTTGGGCAACTCCAGTCCTCGAGGGCCTGATTGGTGACACAGCTTTGCCCCAGCTAACACACCTGACTCCAATAATCACCTAATCATGATCTTCAGTTTAGAATGCAATTAGTTTATTAATCAGCTGTGTTTGCTAGGGATGGAAAAAAGTGTGACACCAATCAGGAGTTGCCCACCCCTGTACTAGACCATAGTGCTGCTTTTGACACCATCGATCACAACATTATTTTGGAGAGATTGAACAACCTAATTGGTCCACATGAAAAAGTTATTGCCTGGTTTAGATTTTATCTGTCGGAAAGATATATTAGTTTGTCTCTGTGGATGGTTTGTTAAAGGTATAAATCAATACGTATCTGCGTTGTGTCCCACCACCCGCCAACCCCTCTTTTACGCTACTGCTACTCTCTGTTCATCATATATTCATAGTCACTTTAACCATATCTACATGTACATACTACCTCAATCAGCCTGACTAACCGGGCTATCTGCATTGTGTCCCACCACCCGCCAACCCCTCTTTTACGCTACTGCTACTCTCTGTTCATCATATATGCATAGTCACTTTAACCATATCTACATGTACATACTACCTCAATCAGCCTGACTAACCAGGCTATCTGCATTGTGTCCCACCACCCGCCAACCCCTCTTTTACGCTACTGCTACTCTCTGTTCATCATATATGCATAGTCACTTTAACCATATCTACATGTACATACTACCTCAATCAGCCTGACTAACCAGGCTATCTGCATTGTGTCCCACCACCCGCCAACCCCTCTTTTACGCTACTGCTACTCTCTGTTCATCATATATGCATAGTCACTTTAACCATATCTACATGTACATACTACCTCAATCAGCCTGACTAACCGGGCTATCTGCATTGTGTCCCACCACCCGCCAACCCCTCTTTTACGCTACTGCTACTCTCTGTTCATCATATATGCATAGTCACTTTAACCATATCTACATGTACATACTACCTCAATCAGCCTGACTAACCAGGCTATCTGCATTGTGTCCCACCACCCGCCAACCCCTCTTTTACGCTACTGCTACTCTCTGTTCATCATATATGCATAGTCACTTTAACCATATCTACATGTACATACTACCTCAATCAGCCTGACTAACCGGGCTATCTGCATTGTGTCCCACCACCCGCCAACCCCTCTTTTACGCTACTGCTACTCTCTGTTCATCATATATGCATAGTCACTTTAACCATATCTACATGTACATACTACCTCAATCAGCCTGACTAACCGGGCTATCTGCATTGTGTCCCACCACCCGCCAACCCCTCTTTTACGCTACTGCTACTCTCTGTTCATCATATATGCATAGTCACTTTAACCATATCTACATGTACATACTACCTCAATCAGCCTGACTAACCAGGCTATCTGCATTGTGTCCCACCACCCGCCAACCCCTCTTTTACGCTACTGCTACTCTCTGTTCATCATATATGCATAGTCACTTTAACCATATCTACATGTACATACTACCTCAATCAGCCTGACTAACCGGTGTCTGTTTATAGCCTTGCTACTTTTATAGCCTCGCTACTGTATATAGCCTGTCTTTTTACTGTTGTTTTATTTCTTTACCTACCGATTGTTCACCTAATACCTTTTTTGCACTATTGGTTAGAGCCTGTAAGTAAGCATTTCACTGTAAGGTCGGCACACCTGACAAATAAACTTTGATTTGATTTACGTTCCTCAAGGTTCCATTTTAGGACCACTACTGTTTTCACTATATATTCTACATCTTGCTGATGTCATTCAGAAACACAATGTCAACCTTCTCTGCTATGTGGACGACACACAGCTGTACATTTCGATAAAACATGGTGAAGCCCTAAAATTGCCTTCCCTGGAAGCCTGTGTTTTAAAGACCTGCTGTTTTCAACTCTCTAGAGACAGCAGGAGCGGTAGAGACA
Organism: Oncorhynchus clarkii lewisi; assembly: GCF_045791955.1. Classification (NCBI taxonomy): domain Eukaryota; kingdom Metazoa; phylum Chordata; class Actinopteri; order Salmoniformes; family Salmonidae; genus Oncorhynchus; species Oncorhynchus clarkii. Next base: position 51,371,876 of record NC_092173.1, read on the forward strand.
CTCTGAATGATCGGCTATGAAAAGTCACCTGATATTTACTCCTGAGATACTGACCTGTTGCACCCTGTACAACCCTGCTGGTCATCTATGAACGTTTGAACACCTTGAAGTACGATCTGGCCTTAATGGCCATGTACTCTTAATCTCCACCCGGCACAGCCAGAGGACTGGCCACCCCTTGGACCCTGCTTCCTATCTAGGTTTCTTCCTAGGTTTCTGTCTTTCTAGGGAGTTTTTCCTAGCCAACGTGCTTCTACATCTGCATTGCTTGCTGTTTGGGGTTTTAGGCTGGGCTTCGGTATAGTACTTTGACATCTGCTGATGTAAGAAGGGCTTTATTAATGATTGACATTTGATTTATGACCCTCCATCCATCCTGTGGTAATTGTCATATATTGTATACATATAAGAAGTGAATAAGAAGTGAAATCACTGTGGTCTGAGTGACTAGGTCTGTTCTACTGATAATATTTCTATGGGGTCTCCATTTTCACATTACTCCACTCTGAGCTGTGGTGTTTCCTGTGTAGGTGCTTACCCTGGACAAGAAGCTTCCTCTGCAGCCTCCATATTACGACATGGTACCCACTGAGTCAACACCCTTCACTAACAAGCCGGTGAGTAGAGCAGCCTTGACCAAGGTGAACAGGTGTATAGGCCAGGTCTTCAGGGTACTGCAGAGCCATGTTGTACAGGTGTATAGGGTAAAGCAGAGCCATGTTGTACAGGTGTACAGGGTACTACAGAGCCATGTTGTACAGGGTACTACAGAGCCATGTTGTACAGGGTACTACAGAGCCATGTTATACAGGGTACTACAGGGACATGTTGTACAGGGTACTACAGAGCCATGTTATACAGGTGTACAGGGTACTACAGAGCATTGTTGCACAGGTGTACAGGGTACTATAGAGCCATGTTGTACATGTGTATAGGCCAGGTGTTCAGGGTACTGCAGAGCCATGTTGTACAGGTGTACAGGGTACTACAGAGCCATGTTGTACAGGTGTACAGGGTACTGCAGAGCCATGTTGGACAGGTGTATAGGCCAGGTGTACAGGGTACTGCAGAGCCATGTTGTACAGGTGTGCAGGGTACTACAGAGCCATGTTGTACAGGTGTATAGGCCAGGTGTACAGGGTACTACAGAGCCATGTTGTACAGGTGTGCAGGGTACTACAGAGCCATGTTGTACAGGTGTATAGTCCAGGTGTACAGGGTACTACAGAGCCATGTTGTACAGGTGTGCAGGGTACTACAGAGCCATGTTGTACAGGTGTATAGGCCAGGTGTACAGGGTACTACAGAGCCATGGTGTACAGGTGTATAGGCCAGGTGTTCAGGGTACTACAGAGCCATGTTGTACAGGTGTATAGGACAGGTGTACAGGGTACTGCAGAGCCATGTTGTGCAGGTGTACAGGGTACTACAGAGCCATGTTGTACAGGTGTTTAGGCCAGGTGTACAGGGTACTACAGAGCCATGTTGTACAGGTGTTTAGGCCAGGTGTACAGGGTACTACAGAGCCATGTTGTACAGGTGTATAAGTCAGGTGTACAGGGTACTACAGAGCCATGTTGTACAGGTGTATAGGCCAGGTGTGCAGGGTACTACAGAGCCATGTTGTACAGGTGTACAGGGTACTGCAGAGCCATGTTGTACAGGTTTACAGGGTACTACATAGCAATGTTGTACAGGTGTATAGGCCATGTGTTCAGGGTACTACAGAGCCATGTTGTACAGGTATATAGCCCAGGTGTTCAGGGTACTACAGAGCCATGTTGTACAGGGTACTACAGAGCCATGTTGTACAGGTATATAGGCCAGGTTTACAGGGTACTACAGAGCCATGTTGTACAGGTGTATAGGCCAGGTGTACAGGATACTACAGTGCCATGTTGTACAGGTGTTCAGGGTACAGCAGAGCCATGTTGTACAGGTGTTCAGGGCACTGCAGATCCATGTTGTACAGGTGTACAGGGTACTATAGAGCCATGTTGTACAGGTTGTACATGGTACTACAGAGCCATGCTGTACAGGGTACTAGAGCCATGTTGTACAGGGTACTACAGAGCCATGTTGTACAGGGTACTACAGAGCCATGTTATACAGGGTACTACAGAGCCATGTTGTACAGGGTACTACAGAGCCATGTTGTACAGGGTACTACAGAGCCATGTTGTACAGGGTACTACAGAGCCATGTTGTACAGGGTACTACAGAGCCATGTTATACAGGGTACTACAGAGCCATGTTTTACAGGGTACTACAGAGCCATGTTGTACAGGGTACTACAGAGCCATGTTGTACAGGGTACTACAGAGCCATGTTGTACAGGGTACTACAGAGCCATGTTGTACAGGGTACTATAGAGCCATGTTGTACAGGGTACTACAGAGCCATGTTGTACAGGTGTATAGGCCAGGTGTACAGGGTACTGCAGAGCCATGTTGTACAGGTGTACAGGGTACTACAGAGCCATGTTGTACAGGGTACTACAGAGCCATGTTATACAGGGTACTTTAGCCATGTTATACAGGGTACTACAGATCCATGTTGTACAGGGTACTAGAGAGCCATGTTGTACAGGGTACTACAGAGCCATGGTGTACAGGGTACTACAGAGCCATGTTGAACAGGTCTATAGGCCATGTGTACAGGGTACTACAGAGCATTGTTGTACAGGTGTACAGGGTACTACAGAGCCATGTTGTAAAGTGTACTACAGAGCCATGTTGTACAGGTGTGCAGGGTACTAAAGAGCCATGTTGTAAAGGTGTATAGACCAGGTGTACAGGGTACAACATTGCCATGTTGTACAGGTGTATAGGCCAGGTGTTCAGGGTACTACAGAGCCATGTTGTACAGGTATATAGGCAAGGTGTTCAGGGTACTACAGAGCCATGTTGTACAGGTGTATAGGACAGGTGTACAGGGTACTGCAGAGCCATGTTGTACAGGTTTACAGGGTACTACAGAGCAATGTTGTACAGGTGTTTAGGCCGGGTGTACAGGTTACTACAGATCCATGTTGTACAGGTGTATAGACCAGGTGTACAGGGTACAACATTGCCATGTTGTACAAGTGTATAGGCCAGGTGTTCAGGGTACTACAGAGCCATGTTGTACAGGTATATAGGCAAGGTGTTCAGGGTACTACAGAGCCATGTTGTACAGGTGTATAGGACAGGTGTACAGGGTACTGCAGAGCCATGTTGTACAGGTTTACAGGGTACTACAGAGCAATGTTGTACAGGTGTTTAGGCCGGGTGTACAGGTTACTACAGATCCATGTTGTACAGGTGTATAGGCCAGGTGTACAGGTTACTACAGATTCATGTTGTACAGGTGTATAGGCCAGGTGTGCAAGATACTACAGAGCCATTTTGTAAAGTGTACTACAGAGCCATGTTGTACAGGTGTACAGGGTACTGCAGAGCCATGTTGTACAGGTTTACAGGGTACTACAGAGCCATGGTGTACAGGTGTATAGGCCATGTGTACAGGGTACTACAGAGCCATGTTGTACAGGGTACTATAGAGCCATGTTGTACAGGGTACTATAGAGCCATGTTGTACAGGGTACTACAGAGCCATGTTGTACAGGTGTATAGGCCAGGTGTACAGGGTACTGCAGAGCCATGTTGTACAGGTGTACAGGGTACTACAGAGCCATGTTGTACAGGGTACTACAGAGCCATGTTATACAGGGTACTTTAGCCATGTTATACAGGGTACTACAGATCCATGTTATACAGGGTACTAGAGAGCCATGTTGTACAGGGTACTACAGAGCCATGGTGTACAGGGTACTACAGAGCCATGTTGAACAGGTCTATAGGCCAGCTGTACAGGGTACTACAGAGCCATGTTGAACAGGTATATAGGCCATGTGTACAGGGTACTACAGAGCATTGTTGTACGGTGTACAGGGTACTACAGAGCCATGTTGTAAAGTGTACTACAGAGCCATGTTGTACAGGTGTGCAGGGTACTAAAGAGCCATGTTGTAAAGGTGTATAGACCAGGTGTACAGGGTACAACATTGCCATGTTGTACTTGTGTATAGGCCAGGTGTTCAGGGTACTACAGAGCCATGTTGTACAGGTATATAGGCAAGGTGTTCAGGGTACTACAGAGCCATGTTGTACAGGTGTATAGGACAGGTGTACAGGGTACTGCAGAGCCATGTTGTACAGGTTTACAGGGTACTACAGAGCAATGTTGTACAGGTGTTTAGGCCGGGTGTACAGGTTACTACAGATCCATGTTGTACAGGTGTATAGGCCAGGTGTACAGGGTACTACAGATTCATGTTGTACAGGTGTATAGGCCAGGTGTACAAGATACTACAGAGCCATTTTGTAAAGTGTACTACAGAGCCATGTTGTACAGGTGTACAGGGTACTGCAGAGCCATGTTGTACAGGTTTACAGGGTACTACAGAGCCATGGTGTACAGGTGTATAGGCCATGTGTACAGGGTACTACAGAGCCATGTTGTACAGGTGTATAGGCCAGGTGTTCAGGGTACTACAGAGCCATGTTGTACAGGGTACTACAGAGCCATGTTATACAGGGTACTACAGAGCCATGTTGTACAGGGTACTACAGAGCCATGTTGTACAGGGTACTACAGAGCCATGTTGTACAGGTGTATAGGCCAGGTGTACAGGGTAATGCAGAGCCATGTTGTACAGGTTTACAGGGTACAGGCCAGGTGTTCAGGGTACTGGAAAGCTATGTTGTACAAGTGTATAGGCCAGGTGTTCAGGGTAAAACAGAGCCATGTTGTACAGGTGTATAGGCCAGGTGTACAGTGTACTACAGAGCCATGTTGTACAGGGTACTACAGAGCCATGTTGTACAGGTGTATAGGCCAGGTGTACAGGGTAATGCAGAGCCATGTTGTACAGGTTTACAGGGTACAGGCCAGGTGTTCAGGGTACTGGAAAGCTATGTTGTACAAGTGTATAGGCCAGGTGTACAGGGTACTACAGAGCCATGTTGGACAGGTGTATAGGCCAGGTGTACAGGGTACTACAGAGCCATGTTGTACAGGTGTACAGGGTACTGCAGAGCCATGGTGTACAGTGTACTGCAGAGCCATGTTGTACAGGTGTATAGGCCATGTGTACAGGGTACTACAGAGCCATGTTGTACAGGTGTATAGGCCAGGTGTTCAGGGTACTACAGAGCCATGTTGTACAGGGTACTACAGAGCCATGTTATACAGTGTACTACAGAGCCATGTTGTACAGGGTACTACAGAGCCATGTTGTACAGGGTACTACAGAGCCATGTTGTACAGGTGTATAGGCCAGGTGTACAGGGTACTGCAGAGCCATGTTGTACAGGTTTACAGGGTACAGGCCAGGTGTTCAGGGTACTGGAAAGCCATGTTGTACAAGTGTATAGGCCAGGTGTTCAGGGTACTACAGAGCCATGTTGAACAGGGTACTACAGAGCCCCGTTATACAGGGTACTACAGAGCCATGTTGTACAGGGTACTACAGAGCCATGTTGTACAGGGTACTACAGAGCCATGTTGTACAGGTGTATAGGCCAGGTGTACAGGGTACTGCGGAGCCATGTTGTACAGGTTTACAGGGTACAGGCCAGGTGTTCAGGGTACTGGAAAGCTATGTTGTACAAGTGTATAGGCCAGGTGTTCAGGGTAAAACAGAGCCATGTTGTACAGGTGTATAGGCCAGGTGTACAGTGTACTACAGAGCCATGTTGTACAGGGTACTGCAGAGCCATGTTGGACAGGTGTATATGCCAGGGTACTGGCCAGGTGTATAGGCCATGTTGTACAGGTGTATAGGCCAGGTGTACAGTGTACTACATAACCATGTTGTACAGGGTACTGCAGAGCCATGTTGGACAGGTGTATAGGCCAGGTGTACAGGGTACTACAGAGCCATGTTGGACAGGTGTATAGGCCAGGTGTACAGGGTACTGCAGAGCCATGTTGTACAGGTGTACAGGGTACTACAGAGCCATGTTGTACAGGGTACTACAGAGCCATGTTGTACAGGGTACTACAGAGCCATGTTGTACAGGGTACTAACGAGCCATGTTGTACAGGGTACTAAAGAGCCATGTTGTACAGGTGTACAGGTTACTACAGAGCCATGGTGTACAGGGTACTGCAGAGCCATGTTGTACAGGTGTATAGGCCATGTGTACAGGGTACTACAGAGCCATGTTGTACAGGTGTATAGGCCAGGTGTTCAGGGTACTACAGAGCCATGTTGTACAGGGTACTACAGAGCCATGTTATACAGGGTACTACAGAGCCATGTTGTACAGGGTACTACAGAGCCATGTTGTACAGGGTACTACAGAGCCATGTTGTACAGGTTTACAGGGTACTACAGAGCCATGTTGTACAGGTGTATAGGCCAGGTGTACAGGGTACTGCAGAGCCATGTTGTACAGGTTTACAGGGTACAGGCCAGGTGTTCAGGGTACTGGAAAGCCATGTTGTACAAGTGTATAGGCCAGGTGTTCAGGGTACAACAGAGCCATGTTGTACAGGTGTATAGGCCAGGTGTACAGTGTACTACAGAGCCATGTTGTACAGGGTACTGCAGAGCCATGTTGGACAGGTGTATAGGCCAGGTGTTCAGGGTACAACATAGCCATGTTGTACAGGTGTATAGGCCAGGTGTACAGGGTACTGCAGAGCCATGTTGTACAGGTGTACAGGGTACTACAGAGCCATGTTGTACAGGGTACTACAGAGCCATGTTGTACAGGGTACTACAGAGCCATGTTGTACAGGGTACTAAAGAGCCATGTAGTACAGGTGTTCAGGGTACTACAGAGCCATGTTGTACAGGTGTACAGGGTACTGCAGAGCCATGGTTTACAGGGTACTGCAGAGCCATGTTGTACAGGGTACTGCAGAGCCATGTTGTACAGGGTACTGCAGAGCCGTGTTGTACAGGGTACTGCAGAGCCATGTTGTACAGGGTACAACAGAGCCATGTTGAACAGGTGTACAGGTTACTGCAGAGCCACGGTGTACAGGTTACTGCAGAGCCATGGTGTACAGGGTACTGCAGAACCATGGTTTACAGGGTACTGCAGAGCCATGTTGTACAGGTGTACAGGGTACTGCAGAGCCATAGTGCACAGAGTACTACAGAGCCATGTTGTACAGGTGTATAGGCCAGGTGTTCAGGGTACTACAGAGCCATATTGTACAGGTGTATAGGCCAGGTGTACAGTGTACTACAGAGCCATGTTGTACAGGGTACTACAGATCCATGTTGGACAGGTGTATAGGCCAGGTGTACAGGGTACTACAGAGCCATGTTGGACAAGTGTATAGGCCAGATGTATAGGGTACTGCAGAGCCATGTTGTACAGGGTACTACAGAGCCATGTTGTACAGGGTACTACAGAGCCATGTTGTACAGGGTACTAAAGAGCCATGTTGTACAGCTGTACAGGGTACTACAGAGCCATGTTGTACAGGTGTACAGGGTACTGCAGAGCCATGGTGTACAGGGTACTGCAGAGCCATGTTGTACAGGGTACTGCAGAGCCATTTTAAACAGGGTACTGCAGAGCCATGTTGTACAGGGTACTGCAGAGCCATGTTGTACAGGGTACTACAGATCCATGTTGGAAAGGGTACTACAGAGCCATGTTGTACAGGGTACTACAGAGCCATGTTGTACAGGGTACTGCAGAGCCATGATGTACAGGTGTATAGGCCAGGTGTACAGGGTACTGCAGAGCCATGTTGTACAGGTGTACAGGGTACTACAGAGCCATGTTGTACAGGGTACTGCAGAGCCATGTTGTACAGGTGTTCAGGGTACTGCAGAGCCATGTTGAACAGATGTACAGGGTACTGCAGAGCCATGTTGTTGTACAGTTGTACAGGGTACTGCAGAGCCATGTTTTATAGGGTACTGCCGAGCCATGTTGTACAGGTGTATAGGCTAGGTGTACAGTGTACTACAGAGCCATGTTGTACAGGGTACTGCAGAGCCATGTTGGACAGGTGTATAGGCCAGTTGTACAGGGTACTACAGAGCCATGTTGGACAGGTGTATAGGCCAGGTGTACAGGGTACTGCAGAGCCATGTTGTACAGGGTACTACAGAGCAATGTTGTACAGGGTACTACAGAGCCATGTTGTACAGGGTACTACAGAGCCATGTTGTACAGGGTACTACAGAGCCATGTTGTACAGGGTACTACAGAGCCATGTTGTAGAGGTGTACAGGGAACTACAGAGCCATGTTGTACAGGTGTATAGGCCAGGTGTTCAGGGTACTGGAAAGCCATGTTGTACAGGTGTATAGGCCAGGTGTACAGTGTACTACAGAGCCATGTTGTACAGGGTACTACAGATCCATGTTGGACAGGTGTATAGGCCAGGTGTACAGGGTACTACAGAGCCATGTTGGACAAGTGTATAGGCCAGATGTATAGGGTACTGCAGAGCCATGTTGTACAGGGTACTACAGAGCCATGTTGTACAGGGTACTACAGAGCCATGTTGTACAGGGTACTTAAGAGCCATGTTGTACAGCTGTACAGGGTACTACAGAGCCATGTTGTACAGGTGTACAGGGTACTGCAGAGCCATGGTGTACAGGGTACTGCAGAGCCATGTTGTACAGGGTACTGCAGAGCCATATTAAACAGGGTACTGCAGAGCCATGTTGTACAGGGTACTGCAGAGCCATGTTGTACAGGGTACTACAGAGCCATGTTGTACAGGTGTACAGGTTACTGCAGAGCCACGGTGTACAGGTTACTGCAGAGCCACGGTGTACAGGTTACTGCAGAGCCATGGTGTACAGGGCACTGCAGAACCATGGTGTCCAGGGTACTGCAGAGCCATGGTGTACAGGTGTATAGGCCAGGTGTACAGGGTACTGCAGAGCCATGTTGTACAGGTGTACAGGGTACTACAGAGCCATGTTGTACAGGGTACTGCAGAGCCATGTTGTACAGGTGTTCAGGAAACTGCAGAGCCATGTTGAACAGGTGTACAGGGTACTGCAGAGCCATGTTGTTGTACAGTTGTACAGGGTACTGCAGAGCCATGTTTTATAGGGTACTGCCGAGCCATGTTGTACAGGTGTATAGGCCAGGTGTACAGTGTACTACAGAGCCATGTTGAACAGGTATATAGGCCAGGTGTACAGGGTACTGCAGAGCCATGTTGTACAGGTGTACAGGGTACTACAGAGCCATGTTGTACAGGGTACTACAGAGCCATGTTGTACATGTGTATAGGCCAGGTGTTCAGGGTACTACAGAGCAATGTTGTACAGGTGTATAGGCCAGGTGTACAGGGTACTGCAGAGCCATGTTGTACAGGTGTACAGTGTACTACAGAGCCATGTTGTACAGGTGTACAGGGTACTGCAGAGCCATGTTGCACAGGTGTACAGTTTACTACAGAGCCATGTTGTACAAGTGTTCAGGGTACTGCAGAGCCATGTTGTACAGGTGTTCAGGGCACTGCAGAGCCATGTTGTACAGGTGAACAGGGTACTGCATAGCCATGTTGTACAGGGTACTGCATAGCCATGTTGTACATGGTACTGCAGAGCAATGTTGTACAGGGTACTGCAGAGCCATGGTGTACAGGGCACTGCAGAGCCATGGTGTACAGGGTACTGCAGAGCCATGTTGTACAGGTGTACAGGGTACTACAGAGCCATGTTGTACAGGTGTATGGGCCAGGTGTTCAGGGTACTACAGAGGCATGTTGACAGGTGTACAGGGTACTACAGAGCCATGTTGTACAGGTGTACAGGGTACTACAGAGCCATGTTGTACAGTTGTATAGGTCAGGTGTTCAGGGTACTGCAAAGCCATGTTGTACAAGTGTATAGGCCAGGTGTTCAGGGTACTACAGAGCCATGTTGTACAGGTGTATAGGCCAGGTGTTACCGGGTACTACAGAGCCATGTTGTACTGGTGTACAGGGTACTACAGAGCCATGTTGTACAGGTGTACAGGGTACTACAGAGCCATGTTGTACAGGTGTATAGGTTAGGTGTTCAGGGTACTGCAAAGCCATGTTGTAACAGTGTATAGGCCAGGTGTACAGGGTACTGCAGAGCCATGTTGTACAGCTGTACAGGGTGCTACAGAGCCATGTTGTACAGGTATATTGGCCAGGTGTACAGTGTACTACAGAGCCATGTTGTACAGGTGTACAGGCCAGGTGTACAGTGTACTACAGAGCCATGTTGTACAGGTGTACAGGGTACTACAGAGCCATGTTGTACAGGTATATTGGCCAGGTGTACAGGGTACTACAGAGCCATGTTGTACAGGTATATTGGCCAGGTGTACAGGGTACTACAGAGCCATGTTGTACATGTGTACAGGGTACTACAGAGCCATGTTGTACAGGTGTACAGGGTACTACAGAGCCATGTTGTACAGGGTACTACAGAGCCATGTTGTACAGGGTACTACAGAGCCATGTTGTACAGGTGTACAGGGTACTACAGAGCCATGTTGTACAGGTATATTGGTCAGGTGTACAGGGTACTACAGAGCCATGTTGTAAAGGTGTACAGGGTACTACAGAGCCATGTTGTACTGGTGTACAGGGTACTACAGAGCCATGTTGTACAGGTATATTGGCCAGGTGTACAGGGTACTACAGAGCCATGTTGTACAGGGTACTACAGAGCCATGTTGTACAGGTATATAGGCCAGGTGTACAGGGTACTATAGAGCCATGGTGTACAGGGTACTACAGAGCCATGTTGTACAGGTATATTGGCCAGGTGTACAGGATACTACAGAGCCATGTTGTCCAAGTATATAGGCCAGGTGTACAGGGTAGTGCAGAGCCATGGTGTAGAGTGTACTAAAGAGCCATGTTGTACAGGTGTACAGGGTACTGCAGAGCCATGTTTGTACAGGTGTACAGGGTACTACAGAGCCATGTTGTACAGGTGTACAGGGTACTGCAGAGCCATGTTGTACAGGTGTACAGGGTACTACAGAGCCATGTTGTATAGGTGTACAGGGTACTACAGAGCCATGTTGTACAGGTGTATAGGCCAGGTGTACAGGGTACTACAGAGCCATGTTGTACAGGTGTATAGGCCAGGTGTTCAGGGTACTACAGAGCCATGTTGTACTGGTGTATAGGCCAGGTGTACAGGGTACTACAGAGCCATGTTGTACAGGTGTATAGGCCAGGTGTACAGGGTACTACAGAGCCATGTTTTATAGGGTACTGCCGAGCCATGTTGTACAGGTGTATAGGCCAGGTGTACAGTGTACTCCAGAGCCATGTTGTACAGGGTACTGCAGAGCCATGTTGGACAGGTGTATAGGCCAGGTGTACAGGGTACTACAGAGCCATGTTGTACAGGTGTATAGGCCAGGTGTACAGTGTACTCCAGAGCCATGTTGTACAGGGTACTACAGAGCCATGTTGTACAGGGTACTGCCGAGCCATGTTGTACAGGTGTACAGGGTACTACAGAGCCATGTTGTACAGGGTACTGCAGAGCCATGTTGGACAGGTGTATAGGCCAGGTGTACAGGGTACTACAGAGCAATGTTGTACAGGTGTATAGGCCAGGTGTTCAGGGTACTGCAGAGCCATGTTGTTGTACAGGTGTACAGGGTACTGCAGAGCCATGTTGTTGTACAGGTGTACAGGTTACTGCAGAGCCATGTTGTACAGGGTACTACAGAGCCATGTTGTACAGGTGTACAGGGTACTACAGAGCCATGTTGTACAGGTGTACAGGTTACTGCAGAGCCATGTTGTACAGGGTACTACAGAGCCATGTTGTACAGGTGTATAGGGTACTACAGAGCCATGTTGTACAGGTGTATAGGGTACTACAGAGCCATGTTGTACAGGTGTACAGGGTACTGCAGAGCCATGTTGTTGTACAGGGGTACAGGGTACTGCAGAGCCATGTTGTTGTACAGGTGTACAGGGTACTGCAGAGCCATGTTGTTGTACAGGTGTACAGGTTACTGCAGAGCCATGTTGTACAGGGTACTACAGAGCCATGCTGTACAGGTGTACAGGGTACTGCAGAGCCATGTTGTTGTACAGGTGTACAGGTTACTGCAGAGCCATGTTGTACAGGGTACTACAGAGCCATGCTGTACAGGTGTACAGGGTACTACAGAGCCATGCTGTACAGGTGTACAGGTTACTGCAGAGCCATGTTGTACAGGGTACTGCAGAGCCATGCTGTACAGGTGTACAGGTTACTGCAGAGCCATGTTGTACAGGGTACTACAGAGCCATGCTGTACAGGTGTACAGGGTACTACAGAGCCATGTTGTACAGGTGTACAGGGTACTACAGAGCCATGTTGTACAGGTGTACAGGGTACTACAGAGCCATGCTGTACAGGTGTACAGGGTACTGCAGAGCCATGTTGTTGTACAGGTGTACAGGGTACTACAGAGCCATGCTGTACAGGTGTACAGGGTACTGCAGAGCCATGGTGTACATGTGTATAGGCCAGGTGTTCAGGGTACTGCAGAGCCATGTTGTACAGGTGTACAGGGTACTACAGAGCCATGTTGTACAGCTGTTCAGGGTACTGCAGAGCCATGTTGTACAGCTGTTCAGGGTACTGCAGAGCCATGTTGTACAGCTGTTCAGGGTACTGCAGAGCCATGTTGTACAGGTGTACAGGGTACTGCAGAGCCATGTTGTTGTACAGGTGTACAGGTTACTGCAGAGCCATGTTGTACAGGGTACTACAGAGCCATGCTGTACAGGTGTACAGGGTACTGCAGAGCCATGTTGTTGTACAGGTGTACAGGTTACTGCAGAGCCATGTTGTACAGGGTACTACAGAGCCATGGTGTTCAGGGTACTACAGAGCATTGTTGTACAGGTATATAGGCCAGGTGTACAGGGTACTGCAGAGCCATGTTGTACAGGTGTACAGGGTACTACAGAGCCATGTTGTACAGGTGTACAGGGTACTACAGAGCCATGTTGTACAGGTGTACAGGGTACTACAGAGCCATGTTGTACAGGTGTACAGGGTACTGCAGAGCCATGTTGTTGTACAGGTGTACAGGTTACTGCAGAGCCATGTTGTACAGGGTACTACAGAGCCATGCTGTACATGTGTACAGGGTACTGCAGAGCCATGTTGTTGTACAGGTGTACAGGGTACTGCAGAGCCATGTTGTACAGGTATATAGGCCAGGTGTACAGGGTACTACAGAGCCATGGTGTACAGGTGTACAGGGTACTACCGAGTCATGTTGTACAGGTGTTCAGGGTACTGCAGAGCCATGTTGTACAGGGTACTGCAGAGCCATGTTGCACAGCTGTTCAGGGTACTGCAGAGCCATGTTGTAAAGGTATATAGGCCAGGTGTACAGGGTACTGCAGAGCCATGTTGTACAGGTGTACAGGGTACTGCAGAGCCATGTTGTACAGGTATATAGGCCAGGTGTACAGGGTACTACAGAGCCATGTTGTACAGGTGTATAGGCCAGGTGTACAGGGTACTGCAGAGCCATGTTGTACAGGTGTACAGGGTACTACAGAGCCATGTTGTACAGGTGTACAGGGTACTACAGAGCCATGTTGTACAGGTGTTCAGGGTACTACAGAGCCATGTTGTACAGGTGTTCAGGGTACTACAGAGCCATGTTGTACAGGTGTTCAGGGTACTACAGAGCCATGTTGTACAGGTGTTCAGGGTACTACAGAGCCATGATGTACAGGTATATAGGCCAGGTGTTCAGGGTACTACAGAGCCATGTTGTACAGGTGTTCAGGGTACTACAGAGCCATGTTGTACAGGTGTTCAGGGTACTACAGAGCCATGTTGTACAGGTATATAGGCCAGGTGTTCAGGGTACTACAGAGCCATGTTGTACAGCTGTACAGGGTACTACAGAGCCATGTTGTACAGGTATATAGGACAGGTGTACAGGCTACTACAGAGCCATGGTGTTCAGGGTACTACAGAGCATTGTTGTACAGGTATATAGGCCAGGTGTACAGGGTACTACAGAGCATTGTTGTACAGGTATATAGGCCAGGTGTACAGGGTACTACAGAGCCATGTCGTACAGGTGTACAGGGTACTGCAGAGCCATGTTGTACAGGTATATAGGCCAGGTGTACAGGGTACTGCAGAGCCATGTTGTACAGGTATATAGGCCAGGTGTACAGGGTACTACAGAGCCATGTTGTACAGGTGTACAGGGTACTGCAGAGCCATGTTGTACAGGTATATAGGCCAGGTGTACAGGGTACTGCAGAGCCATGTTGTACAGGTATATAGGCCAGGTGTACAGGGTACTACAGAGCCATGTTGTACAGGTGTACAGGGTACTGCAGAGCCATGTTGTTGTACAGGTGTACAGGTTACTGCAGAGCCATGTTGTACAGGGTACTACAGAGCCATGCTGTACAGGTGTACAGGGTACTGCAGAGCCATGTTGTTGGACAGGTGTACAGGTTACTGCAGAGCCATGTTGTACAGGGTACTACAGAGCCATGCTGTACAGGTGTACAGGGTACTACAGAGCCATGCTGTACAGGTGTACAGGTTACTGCAGAGCCATGTTGTACAGGTTACTGCAGAGCCATGTTGTACAGGGTACTACAGAGCCATGCTGTACAGGTGTACAGGGTACTACAGAGCCATGTTGTACAGGTGTACAGGGTACTACAGAGCCATGTTGTACAGGTGTACAGGGTACTACAGAGCCATGCTGTACAGGTGTACAGGGTACTGCAGAGCCATGTTGTTGTACAGGTGTACAGGGTACTACAGAGCCATGCTGTACAGGTGTACAGGGTACTGCAGAGCCATGGTGTACATGTGTATAGGCCAGGTGTTCAGGGTACTGCAGAGCCATGTTGTTGTACAGGTGTACAGGGTACTACAGAGCCATGCTGTACAGGTGTACAGGGTACTGCAGAGCCATGGTGTACATGTGTATAGGCCAGGTGTTCAGGGTACTGCAGAGCCATGTTGTACAGGTGTACAGGGTACTACAGAGCCATGTTGTAAAGCTGTTCAGGGTACTGCAGAGCCATGTTGTACAGCTGTTCAGGGTACTGCAGAGCCATGTTGTACAGCTGTTCAGGGTACTGCAGAGCCATGTTGTACAGGTGTACAGGGTACTACAGAGCCATGTTGTACAGGTGTTCAGGGTACTACAGAGCCATGTTGTACAGCTGTTCAGGGTACTACAGAGCCATGTTGTACAGGTGTACAGGGTACTACAGAGCCATGTTGTACAGCTGTTCAGGGTACTGCAGAGCCATGTTGTACAGCTGTTCAGGGTACTGCAGAGCCATGTTGTACAGGTGTTCAGGGTACTACAGAGCCATGTTGTACAGGTGTACAGGGTACTGCAGAGCCATGTTGTACAGGGTACTGCAGAGCCATGTTGTACAGGTGTACAGGGTACTACAGAGCCATGTTGTACAGGTGTTCAGGGTACTACAGAGCCATGTTGTACAGGTGTTCAGGGTACTGCAGAGCCATGTTGTACAGGTGTTCAGGGTACTACAGAGCCATGTTGTACAGCTGTTCAGGGTACTACAGAGCCATGTTGTACAGCTGTTCAGGGTACTACAGAGCCATGTTGTACAGCTGTTCAGGGTACTACAGAGCCATGTTGTACAGGTGTTCAGGGTACTACAGAGCCATGTTGTACAGGTGTTCAGGGTACTGCAGAGCCATGTTGTACAGGTGTTCAGGGTACTACAGAGCCATGTTGTACAGCTGTTCAGGGTACTGCAGAGCCATGTTGTACAGGGTACTGCAGAGCCATGTTGTACAGCTGTTCAGGGTACTGCAGAGCCATGTTGTACAGGTATATAGGCCAGGTGTACAGGGTACTGCAGAGCCATGTTGTACAGGTGTACAGGGTACTGCAGAGCCATGTTGTACAGGTATATAGGCCAGGTGTACAGGGTACTACAGAGCCATGGTGTACAGGTGTACAGGGTACTACAGAGCCATGTTGTACAGGTGTTCAGGGTTACTGCAGAGCCATGTTGTACAGGGTACTGCAGAGCCATGTTGTACAGCTGTTCAGGGTACTGCAGAGCCATGTTGTACAGGTATATAGGCCAGGTGTACAGGGTACTGCAGAGCCATGTTGTACAGGTGTACAGGGTACTGCAGAGCCATGTTGTACAGGTTTATAGGCCAGGTGTACAGGGTACTACAGAGCCATGTTGTACAGGTGTATAGGCCAGGTGTACAGGGTACTGCAGAGCCATGTTGTACAGGTGTACAGGGTACTACAGAGCCATGTTGTACAGGTGTACAGGGTACTACAGAGCCATGTTGTACAGGTGTTCAGGGTACTACAGAGCCATGTTGTACAGGTGTTCAGGGTACTACAGAGCCATGTTGTACAGGTATATAGGCCAGGTGTTCAGGGTACTACAGAGCCATGTTGTACAGGTGTTCAGGGTACTACAGAGCCATGTTGTACAGGTGTTCAGGGTACTACAGAGCCATGTTGTACAGGTATATAGGCCAGGTGTTCAGGGTACTACAGAGCCATGTTGTACAGCTGTACAGGATACTACAGAGCCATGTTGTACAGGTATATAGGCCAGGTGTACAGGGTACTACAGAGCCATGGTGTTCAGGGTACTACAGAGCATTGTTGTACAGGTATATAGGCCAGGTGTACAGGGTACTACAGAGCATTGTTGTACAGGTATATAGGCCAGGTGTACAGGGTACTGCAGAGCCATGTTGTACAGGTGTACAGGGTACTACAGAGCCATGTTGTACAGGTGTACAGGGTACTACAGAGCCATGTTGTACAGGTGTACAGGGTACTACAGAGCCATGTTGTACAGGTGTACAGGGTACTGCAGAGCCATGTTGTTGTACAGGTGTACAGGTTACTGCAGAGCCATGTTGTACAGGGTACTACAGAGCCATGCTGTACAGGTGTACAGGGTACTGCAGAGCCATGTTGTTGTACAGGTGTACAGGTTACTGCAGAGCCATGTTGTACAGGGTACTACAGAGCCATGCTGTACAGGTGTACAGGGTACTACAGAGCCATGCTGTACAGGTGTACAGGTTACTGCAGAGCCATGTTGTACAGGGTACTGCAGAGCCATGCTGTACAGGTGTACAGGTTACTGCAGAGCCATTTTGTACAGGGTACTACAGAGCCATGCTGTACAGGTGTACAGGGTACTACAGAGCCATGTTGTAAAGGTGTACAGGGTACTACAGAGCCATGTTGTACAGGTGTACAGGGTACTACAGAGCCATGCTGTACAGGTGTACAGGGTACTGCAGAGCCATGTTGTTGTACTGGTGTACAGGGTACTACAGAGCCATGCTGTACAGGTGTACAGGGTACTGCAGAGCCATGGTGTACATGTGTATAGGCCAGGTGTTCAGGGTACTGCAGAGCCATGTTGTACAGGTGTACAGGGTACTACAGAGCCATGTTGTACAGCTGTTCAGGGTACTGCAGAGCCATGTTGTACAGCTGTTCAGGGTACTGCAGAGCCATGTTGTACAGCTGTTCAGGGTACTGCAGAGCCATGTTGTACAGGTGTACAGGGTACTACAGAGCCATGTTGTACAGGTGTTCAGGGTACTACAGAGCCATGTTGTACAGCTGTTCAGGGTACTACAGAGCCATGTTGTACAGGTGTACAGGGTACTACAGAGCCATGTTGTACAGCTGTTCAGGGTACTGCAGAGCCATGTTGTACAGCTGTTCAGGGTACTGCAGAGCCATGTTGTACAGGTGTTCAGGGTACTACAGAGCCATGTTGTACAGGTGTTCAGGGTACTACAGAGCCATGTTGTACAGGTGTTCAGGGTACTGCAGAGCCATGTTGTACAGGTGTTCAGGGTACTACAGAGCCATGTTGTACAGCTGTTCAGGGTACTACAGAGCCATGTTGTACAGCTGTTCAGGGTACTACAGAGCCATGTTGTACAGCTGTTCAGGGTACTACAGAGCCATGTTGTACAGGTGTTCAGGGTACTACAGAGCCATGTTGTACAGGTGTTCAGGGTACTGCAGAGCCATGTTGTACAGGTGTTCAGGGTACTACAGAGCCATGTTGTACAGCTGTTCAGGGTACTGCAGAGCCATGTTGTACAGGGTACTGCAGAGCCATGTTGTACAGCTGTTCAGGGTACTGCAGAGCCATGTTGTACAGGTATATAGGCCAGGTGTACAGGGTACTGCAGAGCCATGTTGTACAGGTGTACAGGGTACTGCAGAGCCATGTTGTACAGGTATATAGGCCAGGTGTACAGGGTACTACAGAGCCATGGTGTACAGGTGTACAGGGTACTACAGAGCCATGTTGTACAGGTGTTCAGGGTACTGCAGAGCCATGTTGTACAGGGTACTGCAGAGCCATGTTGCACAGCTGTTCAGGGTACTGCAGAGCCATGTTGTACAGGTGTACAGGGTACTGCAGAGCCATGTTGTACAGGTATATAGGCCAGGTGTACAGGGTACTACAGAGCCATGTTGTACAGGTGTATAGGCCAGGTGTACAGGGTACTGCAGAGCCATGTTGTACAGGTGTACAGGGTACTACAGAGCCATGTTGTACATGTGTACAGGGTACTACAGAGCCATGTTGTACAGGTGTTCAGGGTACTACAGAGCCATGTTGTACAGGTGTTCAGGGTACTACAGAGCCATGTTGTACAGGTGTTCAGGGTACTACAGAGCCATGTTGTACAGGTGTTCAGGGTACTACAGAGCCATGATGTACAGGTATATAGGCCAGGTGTTCAGGGTACTACAGAGCCATGTTGTACAGGTGTTCAGGGTACTACAGAGCCATGTTGTACAGGTGTTCAGGGTACTACAGAGCCATGTTGTACAGGTATATAGGCCAGGTGTTCAGGGTACTACAGAGCCATGTTGTACAGCTGTACAGGGTACTACAGAGCCATGTTGTACAGGTATATAGGACAGGTGTACAGGCTACTACAGAGCCATGGTGTTCAGGGTACTACAGAGCATTGTTGTACAGGTATATAGGCCAGGTGTACAGGGTACTACAGAGCATTGTTGTACAGGTATATAGGCCAGGTGTACAGGGTACTACAGAGCCATGTTGTACAGGTGTACAGGGTACTGCAGAGCCATGTTGTACAGGTATATAGGCCAGGTGTACAGGGTACTGCAGAGCCATGTTGTACAGGTATATAGGCCAGGTGTACAGGGTACTACAGAGCCATGTTGTACAGGTGTACAGGGTACTGCAGAGCCATGTTGTACAGGTATATAGGCCAGGTGTACAGGGTACTGCAGAGCCATGTTGTA
The DNA here is from genome assembly GCF_045791955.1 of Oncorhynchus clarkii lewisi. Taxonomy (NCBI): domain Eukaryota; kingdom Metazoa; phylum Chordata; class Actinopteri; order Salmoniformes; family Salmonidae; genus Oncorhynchus; species Oncorhynchus clarkii. Next base: position 51,391,183 of record NC_092173.1, read on the forward strand.
CAGGTATATAGGCCAGGTGTACAGGGTACTACAGAGCCATGTTGTACAGGTGTACAGGGTACTGCAGAGCCATGTTGTTGTACAGGTGTACAGGTTACTGCAGAGCCATGTTGTACAGGGTACTACAGAGCCATGCTGTACAGGTGTACAGGGTACTGCAGAGCCATGTTGTTGGACAGGTGTACAGGTTACTGCAGAGCCATGTTGTACCGGGTACTACAGAGCCATGCTGTACAGGTGTACAGGGTACTACAGAGCCATGCTGTACAGGTGTACAGGTTACTGCAGAGCCATGTTGTACAGGTTACTGCAGAGCCATGTTGTACAGGGTACTACAGAGCCATGCTGTACAGGTGTACAGGGTACTACAGAGCCATGTTGTACAGGTGTACAGGGTACTACAGAGCCATGCTGTACAGGTGTACAGGGTACTGCAGAGCCATGTTGTTGTACAGGTGTACAGGGTACTACAGAGCCATGCTGTACAGGTGTACAGGGTACTGCAGAGCCATGGTGTACATGTGTATAGGCCAGGTGTTCAGGGTACTGCAGAGCCATGTTGTACAGGTGTACAGGGTACTACAGAGCCATGTTGTACAGCTGTTCAGGGTACTGCAGAGCCATGTTGTACAGCTGTTCAGGGTACTGCAGAGCCATGTTGTACAGCTGTTCAGGGTACTGCAGAGCCATGTTGTACAGGTGTACAGGGTACTACAGAGCCATGTTGTACAGGTGTTCAGGGTACTACAGAGCCATGTTGTACAGCTGTTCAGGGTACTACAGAGCCATGTTGTACAGGTGTACAGGGTACTACAGAGCCATGTTGTACAGCTGTTCAGGGTACTGCAGAGCCATGTTGTACAGCTGTTCAGGGTACTGCAGAGCCATGTTGTACAGGTGTTCAGGGTACTACAGAGCCATGTTGTACAGGTGTACAGGGTACTGCAGAGCCATGTTGTACAGGGTACTGCAGGGCCATGTTGTACAGGTGTACAGGGTACTACAGAGCCATGTTGTACAGGTGTTCAGGGTACTACAGAGCCATGTTGTACAGGTGTTCAGGGTACTGCAGAGCCATGTTGTACAGGTGTTCAGGGTACTACAGAGCCATGTTGTACAGCTGTTCAGGGTACTACAGAGCCATGTTGTACAGCTGTTCAGGGTACTACAGAGCCATGTTGTACAGCTGTTCAGGGTACTACAGAGCCATGTTGTACAGGTGTTCAGGGTACTACAGAGCCATGTTGTACAGGTGTTCAGGGTACTGCAGAGCCATGTTGTACAGGTGTTCAGGGTACTACAGAGCCATGTTGTAAAGCTGTTCAGGGTACTGCAGAGCCATGTTGTACAGGGTACTGCAGAGCCATGTTGTACAGCTGTTCAGGGTACTGCAGATCCATGTTGTACAGGTATATAGGCCAGGTGTACAGGGTACTGCAGAGCCATGTTGTACAGGTGTACAGGGTACTGCAGAGCCATGTTGTACAGGCATATAGGCCAGGTGTACAGGGTACTACAGAGCCATGGTGTACAGGTGTATAGGGTACTACAGAGCCATGTTGTACAGGTGTTCAGGGTACTGCAGAGCCATGTTGTACAGGGTACTGCAGAGCCATGTTGTACAGCTGTTCAGGGTACTGCAGAGCCATGTTGTACAGGTATATAGGCCAGGTGTACAGGGTACTGCAGAGCCATGTTGTACAGGTGTACAGGGTACTGCAGAGCCATGTTGTACAGGTATATAGGCCAGGTGTACAGGGTACTACAGAGCCATGTTGTACAGGTGTATAGGCCAGGTGTACAGGGTACTGCAGAGCCATGTTGTACAGGTGTACAGGGTACTACAGAGCCATGTTGTACAGGTGTACAGGGTACTACAGAGCCATGTTGTACAGGTGTTCAGGGTACTACAGAGCCATGTTGTACAGGTGTTCAGGGTACTACAGAGCCATGTTGTACAGGTGTTCAGGGTACTACAGAGCCATGTTGTACAGGTGTTCAGGGTACTACAGAGCCATGTTGTACAGGTATATAGGCCAGGTGTTCAGGGTACTACAGAGCCATGTTGTACAGGTGTTCAGGGTACTACAGAGCCATGTTGTACAGGTGTTCAGGGTACTACAGAGCCATGTTGTACAGGTATATAGGCCAGGTGTTCAGGGTACTACAGAGCCATGTTGTACAGCTGTACAGGGTACTACAGAGCCATGTTGTACAGGTATATAGGCCAGGTGTACAGGGTACTACAGAGCCATGGTGTTCAGGGTACTACAGAGCATTGTTGTACAGGTATATAGGCCAGGTGTACAGGGTACTACAGAGCATTGTTGTACAGGTATATAGGCCAGGTGTACAGGGTACTACAGAGCCATGTTGTACAGGTGTACAGGGTACTGCAGAGCCATGTTGTACAGGTATATAGGCCAGGTGTACAGGGTACTGCAGAGCCATGTTGTACAGGTATATAGGCCAGGTGTACAGGGTACTACAGAGCCATGTTGTACAGGTGTACAGGGTACTGCAGAGCCATGTTGTACAGGTATATAGGCCAGGTGTACAGGGTACTGCAGAGCCATGTTGTACAGGTATATAGGCCAGGTGTACAGGGTACTACAGAGCCATGTTATACAGGTGTACAGGGTACTGCAGAGCCATGTTGTACAGGTATATAGGCCAGGTGTACAGGGTACTACAGAGCCATGTTGTACAGGTATATAGGCCAGGTGTACAGGGTACTGCAGAGCCATGTTGTACAGGTATATAGGCCAGGTGTACAGGGTACTACAGAGCCATGTTGTACAGGTGTACAGGGTACTGCAGAGCCATGTTGTACAGGTATATAGGCCATGTGTACAGGGTACTACAGAGCCATGTTGTACAGGTGTATAGGCCAGGTGTACAGGGTACTGCAGAGCCATGTTGTACAGGTGTACAGGGTACTACAGAGCCATGTTGTACAGGTGTACAGGGTACTACAGAGCCATGTTGTACAGGTGTTCAGGGTACTACAGAGCCATGTTGTACAGGTGTTCAGGGTACTACAGAGCCATGTTGTACAGGTGTTCAGGGTACTACAGAGCCATGTTGTACAGGTGTTCAGGGTACTACAGAGCCATGTTGTACAGGTATATAGGCCAGGTGTTCAGGGTACTACAGAGCCATGTTGTACAGGTGTTCAGGGTACTACAGAGCCATGTTGTACAGGTATATAGGCCAGGTGTTCAGGGTACTACAGAGCCATGTTGAACAGCTGTACAGGGTACTACAGAGCCATGTTGTACAGGTATATAGGCCAGGTGTACAGGGTACTACAGAGCCATGGTGTTCAGGGTACTACAGAGCATTGTTGTACAGGTATATAGGCCAGGTGTACAGGGTACTACAGAGCATTGTTGTACAGGTATATAGGCCAGGTGTACAGGGTACTACAGAGCCATGTTGTACAGGTGTACAGGGTACTGCAGAGCCATTTTGTACAGGTATATAGGCCAGGTGTACAGGGTACTGCAGAGCCATGTTGTACAGGTATATAGGCCAGGTGTACAGGGTACTGCAGAGCCATGTTGTACAGGTGTACAGGGTACTACAGAGCCATGTTGTACAGGTGTACAGGGTACTACAGAGCCATGTTGTACAGGTGTTCAGGGTACTACAGAGCCATGTTGTACAGGTGTTCAGGGTACTACAGAGCCATGTTGTACAGGTGTTCAGGGTACTACAGAGCCATGTTGTACAGGTATATAGGCCAGGTGTTCAGGGTACTACAGAGCCATGTTGTACAGCTGTACAGGGTACTACAGAGCCATGTTGTACAGGTATATAGGCCAGGTGTACAGGGTACTACAGAGCCATGGTGTTCAGGGTACTACAGAGCATTGTTGTACAGGTATATAGGCCAGGTGTACAGGGTACTACAGAGCATTGTTGTACAGGTATATAGGCCAGGTGTACAGGGTACTACAGAGCCATGTTGTACAGGTGTACAGGGTACTGCAGAGCCATGTTGTACAGGTATATAGGCCAGGTGTACAGGGTACTGCAGAGCCATGTTGTACAGGTATATAGGCCAGGTGTACAGGGTACTACAGAGCCATGTTGTACAGGTGTACAGGGTACTGCAGAGCCATGTTGTACAGGTATATAGGCCAGGTGTACAGGGTACTGCAGAGCCATGTTGTACAGGTATATAGGCCAGGTGTACAGGGTACTACAGAGCCATGTTGTACAGGTGTACAGGGTACTGCAGAGCCATGTTGTACAGGTATATAGGCCAGGTGTACAGGGTACTACAGAGCCATGTTGTACAGGTATATAGGCCAGGTGTACAGGGTACTGCAGAGCCATGTTGTACAGGTATATAGGCCAGGTGTACAGGGTACTACAGAGCCATGTTGTACAGGTGTACAGGGTACTGCAGAGCCATGTTGTACAGGTATATAGGCCAGGTGTACAGGGTACTACAGAGCCATGTTGTACAGGTGTATAGGCCAGGTGTACAGGGTACTGCAGAGCCATGTTGTACAGGTGTACAGGGTACTACAGAGCCATGTTGTACAGGTGTACAGGGTACTACAGAGCCATGTTGTACAGGTGTTCAGGGTACTACAGAGCCATGTTGTACAGGTGTTCAGGGTACTACAGAGCCATGTTGTACAGGTGTTCAGGGTACTACAGAGCCATGTTGTACAGGTGTTCAGGGTACTACAGAGCCATGTTGTACAGGTATATAGGCCAGGTGTTCAGGGTACTACAGAGCCATGTTGTACAGGTGTTCAGGGTACTACAGAGCCATGTTGTACAGGTATATAGGCCAGGTGTTCAGGGTACTACAGAGCCATGTTGTACAGCTGTACAGGGTACTACAGAGCCATGTTGTACAGGTATATAGGCCAGGTGTACAGGGTACTACAGAGCCATGGTGTTCAGGGTACTACAGAGCATTGTTGTACAGGTATATAGGCCAGGTGTACAGGGTACTACAGAGCATTGTTGTACAGGTATATAGGCCAGGTGTACAGGGTACTACAGAGCCATGTTGTACAGGTGTACAGGGTACTGCAGAGCCATTTTGTACAGGTATATAGGCCAGGTGTACAGGGTACTGCAGAGCCATGTTGTACAGGTATATAGGCCAGGTGTACAGGGTACTACAGAGCCATGTTGTACAGGTGTACAGGGTACTGCAGAGCCATGTTGTACAGGTATATAGGCCAGGTGTACAGGGTACTGCAGAGCCATGTTGTACAGGTATATAGGCCAGGTGTACAGGGTACTACAGAGCCATGTTGTACAGGTATATAGGCCAGGTGTACAGGGTATTGCAGAGCCATGTTGTACAGGTATATAGGCCAGGTGTACAGGGTACTACAGAGCCATGTTGTACAGGTGTACAGGGTACTGCAGAGCCATGTTGTACAGGTATATAGGCCAGGTGTACAGGGTACTACAGAGCCATGTTGTACAGGTGTTCAGGGTACTACAGAGCCATGTTGTACAGGTATATAGGCCAGGTGTTCAGGGTACTACAGAGCCATGTTGTACAGCTGTACAGGGTACTACAGAGCCATGTTGTACAGGTATATAGGCCAGGTGTACAGGGTACTACAGAGCCATGGTGTTCAGGGTACTACAGAGCATTGTTGTACAGGTATATAGGCCAGGTGTACAGGGTACTACAGAGCATTGTTGTACAGGTATATAGGCCAGGTGTACAGGGTACTACAGAGCCATGTTGTACAGGTGTACAGGGTACTGCAGAGCCATTTTGTACAGGTATATAGGCCAGGTGTACAGGGTACTGCAGAGCCATGTTGTACAGGTATATAGGCCAGGTGTACAGGGTACTACAGAGCCATGTTGTACAGGTGTACAGGGTACTGCAGAGCCATGTTGTACAGGTATATAGGCCAGGTGTACAGGGTACTGCAGAGCCATGTTGTACAGGTATATAGGCCAGGTGTACAGGGTACTACAGAGCCATGTTGTACAGGTATATAGGCCAGGTGTACAGGGTATTGCAGAGCCATGTTGTACAGGTATATAGGCCAGGTGTACAGGGTACTACAGAGCCATGTTGTACAGGTGTACAGGGTACTGCAGAGCCATGTTGTACAGGTATATAGGCCAGGTGTACAGGGTACTGCAGAGCCATGTTGTACAGGTATATAGGCCAGGTGTACAGGGTACTACAGAGCCATGTTGTACAGGTATATAGGCCAGGTGTACAGGGTACTACAGAGCCATGTTGTACAGGTGTACATGCCAGCTGTTCAGGGTACTACAGAGCCATGTTGTACAGGGTACTACAGAGCCATGTTGTACAGGTGTACAGGGTACTACAGAGCCATGTTGTACAGGTGTACAGGGTACTACAGAGCCATGTTGTACAGGTGTACAGGCCAGGTGTTCAGGGTACTACAGAGCCATGCTGTACAGGTGTTCAGGGTACTACAGAGCCATGCTGTACAGGTGTTCAGGGTACTACAGAGCCATGCTGTACAGGTGTTCAGGGTACTACAGAGCCATGCTGTACAGGTGTACAGGGTACTACAGAGCCATGTTGTACAGGTGTACAGGCCAGCTGTTCAGGGTACTACAGAGCCATGTTGTACAGGGTACTACAGAGCCATGTTGTACAGGTGTACAGGGTACTACAGAGCCATGTTGTACAGGTGTACAGGGTACTACAGAGCCATGTTGTACAGGTGTACAGGCCAGGTGTTCAGGGTACTACAGAGCCATGCTGTACAGGTGTTCAGGGTACTACAGAGCCATGCTGTACAGGTGTTCAGGGTACTACAGAGCCATGCTGTACAGGTGTACAGGGTACTACAGAGCCATGTTGTACAGGTGTACAGGCCAGGTGTTCAGGGTACTACAGAGCCATGTTGTACAGGGTACTACAGAGCCATGTTGTACAGGTGTACAGGGTACTACAGAGCCATGTTGTACAGGTGTACAGGGTACTACAGAGCCATGTTGTACAGGTGTACAGGCCAGGTGTTCAGGGTACTACAGAGCCATGCTGTACAGGTGTTCAGGGTACTACAGAGCCATGCTGTACAGGTGTTCAGGGTACTACAGAGCCATGCTGTATAGGTGTTCAGGGTACTACAGAGCCATGCTGTACAGGTGTACAGGGTACTACAGAGCCATGCTGTACAGGTGTTCAGGGTACTACAGAGCCATGTTGTACAGGTGTACAGGGTACTACAGAGCCATGTTGTACAGGTGTACAGGCCAGGTGTTCAGGGTACTACAGAGCCATGCTGTACAGGTGTTCAGGGTACTACAGAGCCATGTTGTACAGGTGTTCAGGGTACTACAGAGCCATGTTGTACAGCTGTTCAGGGTACTACAGAGCCATGTTGTACAGGTGTACAGGGTACTACAGAGCCATGTTGTACAGCTGTTCAGGGTACTGCAGAGCCATGTTGTACAGCTGTTCAGGGTACTGCAGAGCCATGTTGTACAGGTGTTCAGGGTACTACAGAGCCATGTTGTACAGGTGTACAGGGTACTGCAGAGCCATGTTGTACAGGGTACTGCAGAGCCATGTTGTACAGGTGTACAGGGTACTACAGAGCCATGTTGTACAGGTGTTCAGGGTACTACAGAGCCATGTTGTACAGGTGTTCAGGGTACTGCAGAGCCATGTTGTACAGGTGTTCAGGGTACTACAGAGCCATGTTGTACAGGTGTACAGGGTACTACAGAGCCATGTTGTACAGCTGTTCAGGGTACTACAGAGCCATGTTGTACAGCTGTTCAGGGTACTACAGAGCCATGTTGTACAGGTGTTCAGGGTACTACAGAGCCATGTTGTACAGGTGTTCAGGGTACTGCAGAGCCATGTTGTACAGGTGTTCAGGGTACTACAGAGCCATGTTGTACAGCTGTTCAGGGTACTGCAGAGCCATGTTGTACAGGGTACTGCAGAGCCATGTTGTACAGCTGTTCAGGGTACTGCAGATCCATGTTGTACAGGTATATAGGCCAGGTGTACAGGGTACTGCAGAGCCATGTTGTACAGGTGTACAGGGTACTGCAGAGCCATGTTGTACAGGCATATAGGCCAGGTGTACAGGGTACTACAGAGCCATGGTGTACAGGTGTACAGGGTACTAAAGAGCCATGTTGTACAGGTGTTCAGGGTACTGCAGAGCCATGTTGTACAGGGTACTGCAGAGCCATGTTGTACAGCTGTTCAGGGTACTGCAGAGCCATGTTGTACAGGTATATAGGCCAGGTGTACAGGGTACTGCAGAGCCATGTTGTACAGGTGTACAGGGTACTGCAGAGCCATGTTGTACAGGTATATAGGCCAGGTGTACAGGGTACTACAGAGCCATGTTGTACAGGTGTATAGGCCAGGTGTACAGGGTACTGCAGAGCCATGTTGTACAGGTGTACAGGGTACTACAGAGCCATGTTGTACAGGTGTACAGGGTACTACAGAGCCATGTTGTACAGGTGTTCAGGGTACTACAGAGCCATGTTGTACAGGTGTTCAGGGTACTACAGAGCCATGTTGTACAGGTATATAGACCAGGTGTACAGGTGTACAGGTATATAGACCAGGTGTACAGGTGTACAGGTATATAGACCAGGTGTACAGGTGTACAGGTATATAGGCCAGGTGTACAGGTGTACAGGTATATAGACCAGGTGTACAGGTATATAGACCAGGTGTACAGGTGTACAGGTATATAGACCAGGTGTACAGGTATATAGACCAGGTGTACAGGTGTACAGGTATATAGGCCAGGTGTACAGTGTACTACAGAGCCATGTTGTTGTAAAGGCTCTGCAGAAAGAGTTATGTTCCAAAAGGGTTGCCAGGCATAAGAAAACCCAAATTCAGTCAGAAGAAAATCTACGTAGTTTTATTACGTTTTATTCACTTGTAAAGGTTGGTCTTCCCACATCCCTTACCTGAGGAAAGACGTTTTGTCCCCCACTCCTAGTCATCATATTAACCCCATCCTGAGTCATTACTGCGTTGACGCATCCATTACCTGAGGAAAGACGTTTTGTCCCCCACTCCTAGTCATCATATTAACCCCATCCTGAGTCATTACTGCGTTGACGCATCCCTTACCTGAGGAAAGACGTTTTGTCCCCCACTCCTAGTCATCATATTAACCCCATCCTGAGTCATTACTGCGTTGACGCATCCCTTACCTGAGGAAAGACGTTTTGTCCCCCACTCCTAGTCATCATATTAACCCCATCCTGAGTCATTACTGCGTTGACGCATCCCTTACCTGAGGAAAGACGTTTTGTCCCCCACTCCTAGTCATCATATTAACCCCATCCTGAGTCATTACTGCATTGACGCATCCCTTACCTGAGGAAAGACGTTTTGTCCCCCACTCATTACTGCGTTGACGCCACACTTTTTCAATGATCTGTCAAGCATAACGTAATTACTATCCTTTCACCCCATGAAAAACCAATTGTCCCTGCCGATAATGAAGGGGAAGAAGAATACGTTTTTAACTCTGGGAAAGTCATGCAGGCTTGGTGTTCTCCTGTTGCTAGGCTCTGTCCCTATGTAGTTGATCACAATGGGTCCTGGACAAAAGAAGTGCACTATAAAGAAAGTAGGGCGGCATTTGGGATACATATAGAGTATCTACTATATACACATCTAGAGTATCTATCTACACATCTAGAGTATCTACACTGCTCAAAAAAATAAAGGGAACACTAAAAAAACACATCCTAGATCTGAATGAATGAAATATTTTTATTAAATACTTTTTTCTTTACATAGTTGAATGTGCTGACAACAAAATCACACAAAAATTATCAATGGAAATCAAATTTATCAACCCATGGCGGAGGTAGCGGTCCTGCTGCTGGGTTGTTGCCCTCCTACGGCCTCCTACACATCTCCTGATGTACTGGCCTGTCTCCTGGTAGCGCCTCCATGCTCTGGACACTACGCTGACAGACACAGCAAACCATCTTGCCACAGCTCGCATTGATGTGCCCTCCTGGATGAGCTGCACTACCTGAGCCACTTGTGTGGGTTGTAGACTCCGTCTCATGCTACCACTAGAGTGAAAGCACCGCCAGCATGGCGGTAAAAGATAGAGCTGGTGGTAAAAGATAGAGCTGTCTGAACAGAACAGCCAGGTGGTAGAGCTGTCTGAACAGAACAGCCAGGTGGTAAAGTATAGAACTGTCTGAACAGAACAACCAGGTGGTAAAGTATAGAGCTGTCTGAACAGAACAGCCAGGTGGTAAAGTATAGAGCTGTCTGAACAGAACAACCAGGTGGTAAAGGATAGAGCTGTCTGAACAGAACAACCAGGTGGTAAAGGATAGAGCTGTCTGAACAGAACAACCAGGTGGTAGAGCTGTCTGAACAGAACAACCAGGTGGTAGAGCTGTCTGAACAGAACAACCAGGTGGTAGAGCTGTCTGAACAGAACAACCAGGTGGTAGAGCTGTCTGAACAGAACAACCAGGTGATAAAGTATAGAGCTGTCTGAACAGAACAACCAGGTGGTAAAGTATAGAGCTGTCTGAACAGAACAACCAGGTGGTTGAGCTGTCTGAACAGAACAACCAGGTGGTAAAGGATAGAGCTGTCTGAACAGAACAACCAGGTGGTAAAGGATAGAGCTGTCTGAACAGAACAACCAGGTGGTAGAGCTGTCTGAACAGAACTACCAGGTGGTAGAGCTGTCTGAACAGAACAACCAGGTGGTAGAGCTGTCTGAACAGAACAACCAGGTGGTAGAGCTGTCTGAACATAGACGTGGAAACAGATAAAATACCTGGTTTAACCAATCAACATCTGTTCTCCTTGGGGCGGCAGGGTAGCCTAGTGTTAGAGCGTTGGACTAGTAACCGGAAGGTTTCAAGTTCAAACCCCTGAGCTGACAAGGTACATAAGGCATTTTTCACAAAGGGTGCCTTTCCTTCGCTGGGCGGGCCCTTTGGAAACTTTATGGCTACATTAGAGTATACCCACTTCTCCAAGCACCACTACACCACTACACAGGGCTGATGTAGAGACAGCAGTCACACACAGCATGATGGTAAAGCACCATTACACAGGGCTGATGTAGAGACAGCAGTCACACACAGCATGATGGTAAAGCACCACTACACAGGGCTGATGTAGAGACAGCAATCACACACAGCATGATGGTAAAGCACCACTACACAGGGCTGATGGAAAGACAGCAGTCACACACAGCATGATGGTAAAGCACCACTACACAGGGCTGATGGAGAGACAGCAGTCACACACATCAAATCAAATCAAATGTATTTATATTGCCCTTCTTACATCAGTTGATATATCAAAGTGCTGTTCAGAATCCCAGCCTAAAACCCCAAACAGCAAGCAATGCAGGTGTAGAAGCACAGTGGCTACGAAAAACTCCCTTGAAAGGAACATAGAGAGGAACCAGGCTATGAGGGGTGGCCAGTCCTCTTCTGGCTGTGCCGGGTGGAGATTGTAACAGAACATGGCCAAGATGTTAAAATGTTCATAAATGAGCAGCATGGTCAAATAATAGGTCTGGGACAGGTAGCACGTCCGGTGAACAGGTCAGGGTTCCATATCCGCAGGCAGAACAGTTGAAACTGGAGCAGCAGCACGGCCAGGTGGACTGGGGACAACAAGGAGTCATCGTGCCAGGTAGTCCTGAGGCATGGTCCTAGGGCTCAGGTCGTCCAAGAGAGAGAAAGAAAGAAAGAGAGAAAGGGAGAATTAGAGAGAGCACAATTAAAAACACACTGGACACTGGATAAGACAGGAGAAATATTCCAGATATAACAGACTGACCCTAGCCCCCCGACACAAACTATGGCAGCATAAATACTGGAGGCTGAGACAGGAGGGGTCAGGAGACACTGTGGCCCCATCCAATGATACCCCCGGACAGGGCCAAACAGGCAGGATATAACCCCACCCACTTTGCCAAAGCACAGCCCCCACAACACTAGAGGGATATCTTCAACCACTAACTTACCATCCTGAGACAAAGGCCGAGTATAGCCCACAAAGATCTCCCCCGTGGCACAACCCAAGGGGGGTGCACCAACCTAGACAGGAAGATCACGTCAGTGACTCAACCCACTCAAGGGACGCACCCCTCCTATGGATGGCATGGAAGAGCACCATCCAGCCCCTGTAATAGGGTTAGAGGCAGAGAATCCCAGTGGAGAGAGGGGAACCGGCCAGGCAGAGACAGCAAGGGCGGTTTGTTGCTCCAGTGCCTTTCCGTTCACCTTCACACTCCTGGGCCAGACTACACTCAATCATATGACCCACTGAAGAGATGAATCTTCAGTAAAGACTTAAAGGTTGAGACCGAGTCTGCGTCTCTCACATGGGTAGGCAGACCATTCCATAAAAATGGAGCTCTATAGGAGAAAGCCCTGCCTCCAGCTGTTTGCTTAGAAATTCTAGGGCCAAATAGCAGGCCTGCGTCTTGTGACCGTAGTGTACGTGTCGGTATGTACGGCAAAACCAAATCAGAAAGATAGGTAGGAGCAAGCCTAAACGTCGATTCCAAGATGGCGTAGCAGTAAGTCGTCCTGTCGTGTCGTGTCCCTTGTATATATCGTTTCTTTTTCGTTTTTTTAAATTTTTTCTTCGCATATCTCTTTAAAAACATTTTGCTAAACCTAAGCTTCCAATACTCTCCTGCAACCCGCCTCACCCAATGTAGCTATTTTTCCTAAAGTATTTATATTTACTTCGGAACCGGAACCCCTCAACTGAAGCTAGCCAGCTAACCACCAGCTGTGCTAGCGGTCTTCAGCTAACCGGTCATCAGCTAACCTTTAGCTCGGAAAGCTCTCGCCAGTTCGAACAACGCGACTCTAACCAGAGCATAACGGACCTATTTATTTTTCATCCCCGGATTCATCCCCGGATTCCCACCGCAAACGGAACATTTCTCAGCTGGATCTTCACAACTAGCTATCTAGCTAAACCGCAACCCCGGATGATTACTCTAGCTTGAAGCTAGCCCGGCCAGCGCACCTGTGCTACCACCGTAGCATACTCCTGGGCTACAATACCCGGGCCCACGACCGGTCTATCGATGTCACCGCATGAAGAGGAATAAACAGACTCACCCCATCGCAACGTCCCCCAAAGGCTAACTCTCTAGCCCTCGCTATCTCCCTGCTTGCTAATTCGGCCTGCTAACTGCTAGCTTGTCCAGCTCCGGTCCGCTAACTGCTACCTTGTTTAGCCCGGGCCTACAAACTGTTAGCTTGTTAGCACAGGCCTGCTAACCGTCTGAATCGCCGCGTCCCAAACACTCACTGGATCCATATTTACTTTCTATCTCTTTTTGATTTTTAACTTGTTTATACCTTCCGGAAACCTGCCTCACCCAATGTGATACGGAATCGCTATTATTTTTAATTTTTAGTACACACTCAAGAACCCCCAGAAGCTAACCAGCTAACTAGCTACAAGCTATTTAGTCATTGTTAGTTTTTTTAACCTGGATAACACTCGCCAGTCCAGCTTCCCTGCCCCATCCACCGCTGCCCCCTGGACACTGATCTCTTGGCTACATAGCTGATGCACGCTGGACTGTCCATTAATCACGGTACTCCATTCTGCTTGTTTGTTTTATCTGTTGGCCCCGTTGCCTAGTCAATGCCATTTTACCTGCTGTTGTTGTGCTAGCTGATTAGCTGTTGTCTCACCTACTGTTTTAGCTAGCTTTCCCAACTCAACACCTGTGATTACTGTATGCCTCGCTGTATGTCTCTCTCAAGTGTCAATATGCCTTGTATACTGTTGTTCAGGTTAGTTATCATTGTTTTAGTTCACAATGGAGCCCCTAGTTCCACTCTTCATACCCCTGATAACTCCTTTGTCCCACCTCCCACACATGCGGTGACCTCACCCATTACAACCAGCATGTCCAGAGATACAACCTCTCTCATCATCACCCAGTGCCTGGGCTTACCTCCGCTGTACCCGCACCCCACCATACCCCTGTCTGCGCATTATGCCCTGAATATATTCTACCATGCCCAGAAACCTGCTCCTCTTATTCTCTGTCCCCAACGCTCTAGGCGACCAGTTTTGATAGCCTTTAGCCGCACTCTCATACTACTCCTTCTCTGTTCCGCGGGTGATGTGGAGGTAAACCCAAGCCCTGCATGTCCCCAGGCACCCTCATTTGCTGACTTCTGTGATCGAAAAAGCCTTGGTTTCATGCATGTCAACATCAGAAGCCTCCTCCCTAAGTTTGTTTTACTCACTGCTTTAGCGCACTCTGCTAACCCTGATGTCCTTGCTGTGTCTGAATCCTGGCTCAGGAAGGCCACCAAAAATTCAGAGATTTCCATACCCAACTATAACATCTTCCGTCAAGATAGAACTGCCAAAGGGGGAGGAGTTGCAGTCTACTGCAGAGATAGCCTGCAAAGTAATGTCATACTTTCCAGGTCCATACCCAAACAGTTCGAACTACTAATTTTGAAAATTACTCTCTCCAGAAATAAGTCTCTCACTGTTGACGCCTGCTACCGACCTCCCTCAGCTCCCAGCTGTGCCCTGGACACCATTTGTGAATTGATCGCCCCCCATCTAGCTTCAGAGTTTGTTCTGTTAGGTGACCTAAACTGGGATATGCTTAACACCCCGGCAGTCCTACAATCTAAGCTAGATGCCCTCAATCTCACATAAATCATCAAGGAACCCACCAGGTACAACCCTAACTCTGTAAACAAGGGCACCCTCATAGACGTCATCCTGACCAACTGGCCCTCCAAATACACCTCCGCTGTCTTCAACCAGGATCTCAGCGATCACTGCCTCATTGCCTGTATCCGCTATGGAGCCGCAGTCAAACGACCACCCCTCATCACTGTCAAACGCTCCCTAAAACACTTCTGTGAGCAGGCCTTTCTAATCGACCTGGCCCGGGTATCCTGTAAGGGAATACCCCCCTGAATTGTACAAAAATGAATGTCAAAATATTGGCATTGGACAAACCATGTACACGATGTCCAATACCACCCAAAGCGGCGTTGATTCGTGCAAAGTATATGGCAAATGCCATATGGCAATTGCCAATTGTAACACCTCAAAAATCCAACAGGGGGCGAGTGCGCTCCACCTGGGTTTTTCATATTGGAAATGCAACCCAAGTCAACATCCAAAAGAAAAATTTTGAAAAAATGATATTTTTTTCAAAAACTTTTTACCCCTTAAAAAAGTGCTTTCTGGGCCTTTTTTCGAATTTCTTTCGCTTTTTTTGTCAATTACACATGTGTAAGAACTGTATGAATATACTTTTGTCCAATTTTGATATCAAATTTTTTTTTTTTTAATTACATGCGCATAAGGCATATGTTTTGTCCATTTGCAATATGATTTCATAGGAAGTCAAAAGTCAAAAGTCAAAAATGTCAAAATTTGGTAAAAAACTTCACACATCCTTAAAGTGCTTTCTGGACCGTTTTTCAAAATTCTTTCAATTTTTATGTCAATTACACATGTATAAGAACTTTATCAACATACTTTAGTCATACTTTATTATCATTTTTTTTTTTTTTTTACTAGTGCATAAGGCATATGTTTTCTCCATTTGGAATATGATTTCATAGGAAGTCAAAAGTCAAAGTCAAAAGTAACGATTTTCCTCCGTGCAACTGGTGATCTGAAATGTGCAACTGGTGATCTGAAATGTGCAACTGGTGATCTGAAATGTGCAACTGGTAACCCAAAAAAAAATAATTTGATTCTATGTTTCCTTACTTTTTCAAAGTCACTGTGCATTTGCAATATGTTTTAATGGGCAGGTACCATCACGAATTTGTCATGCTATAAAAATCCTGCAGGAATGTGAAATTGACTGGCCCGATGAACTCGGGATGGCTTTGCAGTGATTCTGGGTCATCTCAATCGCTCGTTTGGGTTGATTTCAGAATGTCGCTTTTGGTGATGTTTTTTCACTATAGAATCATATTGCAAATGCACGTGCAACTGCTCACCCAAAAAAAAAATGTTTAGATTTTTTTTGTTTATGTTTCCTTACTTTTTCAAAGTCACTGTGCATTTGCAATATGTTTTTTCACTATAGAATCATATTGCAAATGCACATGCAACTGGTCATCCCCCCAAAAAAATTTTAGATTTTTTTTGTTTATGTTTCCTTACTTTTTCAAAGTCACTGTGCATTTGCAATATGTTTTTTCACTATAGAATCATATTGCAAATGCACGTGCAACTGGTCATCCCCCCAAAAAAAAAATAGATTTTTTTTGTTTATTTTTCCTTACTTTTTCAAAGTCACTGTGCATTTGCAATATGTTTTTTCACTATAGAATCATATTGCAAATGCACATGCAACTGGTCATCCCCCCCAAAAAAATTTAGATTTTTTTTGTTTATGTTTCCTTACTTTTTCAAAGTCACTGTGCATTTGCAATATGTTTTTTCACTATAGAATCATATTGCAAATGCACGTGCAACTGGTCACCCAAAAAAAAAATGTTTTGATTTTTTTTGTTTATGTTTCCTTACTTTTTCAAAGTCACTGTGCATTTGCAATATGTTTTTTCACTATAGAATCATATTGCAAATGCACATGCAACTGGTCATCCCCCCAAAAAAAATTTAGATTTTTTTTGTTTATGTTTCCTTACTTTTTCAAAGTCACTGTGCATTTGCAATATGTTTTTTCACTATAGAATCATATTGCAAATGCACGTGCAACTGGTCACCCAAAAATAAAAATTTTGGATTTTTTTTGTTTATGTTTCCTTACTTTTTCAAAGTCACTGTGCATTTGCAATATGTTTTTCACTATAGAATCATATTGCAAATGCACATGCAACTGGTCATCCCCCCAAAAAAAATTTAGATTTTTTTTGTTTATGTTTCCTTACTTTTTCAAAGTCACTGTGCATTTGCAATATGTTTTTTCACTATAGAATCATATTGCAAATGCACGTGCAACTGGTCATCCCCCAAAAAAAAATTTAGATTTTTTTTGTTTATTTTTCCTTACTTTTTCAAAGTCACTGTGCATTTGCAATATGTTTTTTCACTATAGAATCATATTGCAAATGCACATGCAACTGGTCATCCCCCCCAAAAAAATTTAGATTTTTTTTATGTTTCCTTACTTTTTCAAAGTCACTGTGCATTTGCAATATGTTTTTTCACTATAGAATCATATTGCAAATGCACATGCAACTGGTCATCCCCCCCCAAAAAATTTTGATTTTTTTTGTTTATGTTTCCTTACTTTTTCAAAGTCACTGTGCATTTGCAATATGTTTTTTCACTATAGAATCATATTGCAAATGCACGTGCAACTGGTCATCCCCCAAAAAAAATTTTAGATTTTTTTTGTTTATTTTTCCTTACTTTTTCAAAGTCACTGTGCATTTGCAATATGTTTTTTCACTATAGAATCATATTGCAAATGCACATGCAACTGGTCATCCCCCCCCAAAAAAATTTAGATTTTTTTTATGTTTCCTTACTTTTTCAAAGTCACTGTGCATTTGCAATATGTTTTTTCACTATAGAATCATATTGCAAATGCACATGCAACTGGTCATCCCCCCCAAAAAAATTTAGATTTTTTTGTTTATGTTTCCTTACTTTTTCAAAGTCACTGTGCATTTGCAATATGTTTTTTCACTATAGAATCATATTGCAAATGCACGTGCAACTGGTCATCCCCCCAAAAAATTTTTAGATTTTTTTTGTTTATTTTTCCTTACTTTTTCAAAGTCACTGTGCATTTGCAATATGTTTTTTCACTATAGAATCATATTGCAAATGCACGTGCAACTGGTCACCCAAAAATAAAAATTTTGGATTTTTTTTGTTTATGTTTCCTTACTTTTTCAAAGTCACTGTGCATTTGCAATATGTTTTTTCAGTATAGAATCATATTGCAAATGCACATGCAACTGGTCATCCCCCCCAAAAAATTTTAGATTTTTTTTGTTTATGTTTCCTTACTTTTTCAAAGTCACTGTGCATTTGCAATATGTTTTTTCACTATAGAATCATATTGCAAATGCACGTGCAACTGGTCACCCAAAAATAAAAATTTTGGATTTTTTTTGTTTATGTTTCCTTACTTTTTCAAAGTCACTGTGCATTTGCAATATGTTTCAATGGGCAGGTACCATCACGAATTTGTCATGCTCAAAATTTTTTAGATGTATTTTTTTTTGTTTCTTACTTTTTCAAAGTCACTGTGCATTTGCAATATGTTTTAAAGGGCAGGTACCATCACGAATTTGTCATGCTATAAAAATCTTGCAGGAATGTGAAATTGACTGGCCCGATGAACTCGGGATGGCTTTGCAGTGATTCTGGGTCATCTCAATCGCTCGTTTGGGTTGATTTCAGAATGTCGCTTTTGGTGATGTTTTTTCACTATAGGATCATATTGCAAATGTACAAGAGTCAAGTGGACAAGAGTCCATCAGTCAATTAGATATCATTCTGACCACCAAACTGATACAAACTGACACCAAACCCACTTTTTCCAACTCGTTTAGTAGCCAACTATTACATACTTCAGAGCTGGCCCAAAATTCACAACCCCTTCGGTTCAAACCATAAAAAAACCATAAAACACGTAGTTACGTTCTAGCTGCGGGTCCATTTCTTATGTTATGTGTTGGCCTAGCTGAGGCGACCCCGAATCCCAAGTTTCGGCTCGATAGGTCATTTGGTGTCCGAGAAAAACCCTAATTGGTGCTGAAAATCCACTATTTTCCATGACTTGCTACGGGGTCCTTGAATGAGCTATTGGACAGAAACGTTGGGGTCTGTCTATATGGGCCGAGACGTTTGCAATGCACCTAGTCTTGCGACTCTGGGACATTTCTAAATGTCGTCATTTTCGTGATGCAAAAATGAATTGAAGTTATTTCAAATGTACGAGGCTGTTTCTCGGTCCGAGAACCTTCTAGAGCCACGTAACTCACCACGCACCATCTACGGGAGGTCTAGAACAGGTTTCTAAAGTTTCGGAACTCTAGGTCCGACGGTTCTTTTTTAGCTCCAACAAAGCTAACTATTGGAGCCACTGTCTGTCTCTACGCACCCCAATACGTCCCTCCTTCCAAGTTGTGTTTTAGTGTGATTTTTTTTTCCTTTGAATTTTTTTGGGAAAAATGACTGATTTACAGTTCATGGGGGTTGCCTAATCACACATATGAAGTTTTGGAAAGATCAGACTTTTTTAACCCTTCGAAACAGCCCCTAAGACACCAATTATGGCACTTCCGGTTGGCACAGGAAGTTATAAATCAACACATATCCTCATTGGGGTATGCTGTTACAGAATCATGAGTTTTAAGTCCTTACGTTAAGAATTGACTGATCTACACAGGGTTGAATGCACTATGTCTATCAAACTGCATGCAGTGTATGGGTAAACACTTTTAGGGGCATTTTAACCACTTCCGGTTGGTCCAGGAAGCTTAGAATCAACACAGGTAGACCTCATAGTGGCCTGATGGACTGGTACCGAAGACAGGTTCATACGGCATTCATAACCCACATAGGCCTCAGGTTGAAATTAGGGGTGCAGGCAATGTATTCCTATGGGGAGAGATGACACTGTAATCTGTGAGATCAAAAAACACTGTTTTACTGTTAAGGGTTAATGCCACACGGTCAAGGTTAGGCTTGTACAGATCGGGAGGACCTTAGGAACATTCATGTGGTGGAATTTTTCTTCTCACTCTAACGGTTCTCTCACTGTCACTCAAAAGCAAATGACATTGTGGGGCAGGCTTCATTTTGGGCCTACTTTTCTAATGGTCGTTGCGCTTAGACCGAGCGAGCTACGGTCAAGCGGGATAGCTCGTTGAACTCAGCACAGTCTGGAGACTATGGTGATGCCATTTTTTGTGTTGATTTCAGAATGCCATTTTGGTGATGGTCCCTCTCCGTTTAAACATATTGCAAATGCACAAAAGTCAACTAGCAAGTCAGTGTCCATCAGTCAATTAGATGTCATTATGACACCAAACCCACTTTTTACTACTCATTTAGAAGCCAACTATCACATATGTCAGAGCAGTCCCATAATTCACAGCGCCTTTAGTTTAAAACATAATAAAAAGGTAAAACACATAGTTACGTTCTAGCTGCGGGTCCAGTTCGGACATTATGTGAAGTCCTATGTGAGGCGACCCCGAATCCCGAGTTTCGGCTCGATAGGTCATTTGGTGTCCGAGAAAAACCCTAATTGGTGCTGAAAATCTACTTTTTTCCATGCCTTGCTACGGGGTCCTTGAACGAGCTATCGGACAGAAACGTTGGGGTCTGTCTCTATGGGCCGAGCCGGTTTCAATGCACCTAGCCTTGCGTCTCTGAGACTTTTCTAAACGTCGTCATTTTCGTAATGGTCAAAATGAATTGAAGGTATTGCAAATGTACGAGGCTGTTTCTCGGTCCGAGAACCGTCTAGAGCCACGTAACTCACCACGCACCATCGACCGGAGGTCTAGAACAGGTTTCTAAAGTTTCGGAACTCTAGGTCTGACGGTTCTTTTTTAGCTCGAACAAAGCTAACTATTGCAGCCACTGTCTGTCTCTACGCACCCCAATACGTCCCTCCATTCAAGTTGTGTTTTAGTGTGATTTTTTTTTCCTTTGAATTTTTTGGGGAAAAATGACTGATTTACAGTTCATGGGGGTTGCCTAATCACATATATGAAGTTTTGGACAGATCAGACTTTTTTAACCCTTTGAAACAGCCCCTGAGACACCAATTATGGCACTTCCGGTTGGCACAGGAAGCTATAAATCACCACATATCCTCATTGGGGTATGCTGTTACAGAATCCTGAGTTTTAAGTCTTTACGTTAACAACTGAGTTATTTACGGAGGGTTTAGTATGTGTGTGTTATTTCAGAAAATCATAGAAAATCACAGAAATCTCGCAGAGCTCCGCAGCACACTTTAAAAAGATTCGTATGAACACCCTGCAACTGGATCTGTAACCGTTGAAAAAAAAAAACGCCTATTTGTGACCATTGCCAAGTTGTCATTGTTCCGTTTCTCTTAAATGACGATAGATAAATGGCTGGTTCTTTTTTTATTGACACCGGAGGCTCCTTGACTTTGACCTGAAGTGGAAAAATAATTTCTCTATTTCCATTTAGGACCTTTAATCCCAGAAAAACGGCCATAACTCAAAAACCGTCGAGGCCTAGACGCCATCTTGTTCGGGGCCAACTGCCCATTATGCCAAACCTACGCTCACCAAGTTTCGGCTTCGAAATATTTTCCGTTTTCGAGATAAGGCCCCGTCGTGATTCGTGATGTTTTGCCAAATTGCCATATGATTCCGTATGCCCTCTTGTGGGAAATTCCGGGATAGCGGAAAAACGCTCAAAAACTTGTTTATTTTATAAAACGGAAACCGAATGTCCGACAAAGTTCATTTGATGACTTCCCGGTAGGTCTGGCCCTACCGCACGGCCCGACGCCGACCGCGAATTTTACAAACGATTTCGGACGTCTAGTAAGGGACCGTACATTTGCAATATGGACTTTCTCACTGATCATACACGAAATGCCGAAATGTTCCCTTAAGGTATGGAAGGACATTGACCTCATCCCGTCAGTTGAGGATGCCTGGTCATTCTTTAAAAGTAACTTCCTCACCATTTTAGATAAGCATGCTCCGTTCAAAAAATGCAGAACTAAGAACAGATACAGCCCTTGGTTCACTCCAGACCTGACTGCCCTCGACCAGCACAAAAACATCCTGTGGCGGACTGCAATAGCATCGAATAGTCCCCGTGATATGCAACTGTTCAGGGAAGTCCGGAACCAATACACGCAGTCAGTCAGGAAAGCTAAGGCCAGCTTCATCAGGCAGAAGTTTGCATCCTGTAGCTCCAACTCCAAAAAGTTCTGGGACACTGTGAAGTCAATGGAGAACAAGAGCACCTCCTCCCAGCTGCCCACTGCACTGAGGCTAGGTAACACGGTCACCACCGATAAATCCATGATTATCGAAAACTTCAATAAGCATTTCTCAACGGCTGGCCATGCCTTCCGCCTGGCTACTTCAACCTCGGCCAACAGCCCCGCCCCCCCCCCCCCGCTGCTCCTCGCCCAAGCCTCTCCAGGTTCTCCTTTACCCAAATCCAGATAGCAGATGTTCTGAAAGAGCTGCAAAACCTGGACCCGTACAAATCAGCTGGGCTTGACAATCTGGACCCTCTATTTCTGAAACTATCCGCCACCATTGTCGCAACCCCTATTACCAGCCTGTTCAACCTCTCTTTCATATCGTCTGAGATCCCCAAGGATTGGAAAGCTGCCGCAGTCATCCCCCTCTTCAAAGGGGGAGACACCCTGGACCCAAACTGTTACAGACCTATATCCATCCTGCCCTGCCTATCTAAGGTCTTCGAAAGCCAAGTCAACAAACAGGTCACTGACCATCTCGAATCCCACTGTACCTTCTCCGCTGTGCAATCTGGTTTCCGAGCCGGTCACGGGTGCACCTCAGCCACACTCAAGGTACTAAACGATATCATAACCGCCATCGATAAAAGACAGTACTGTGCAGCCGTCTTCATCGACCTTGCCAAGGCTTTCGACTCTGTCAATCACCATATTCTTATCGGCAGACTCAGTAGCCTCGGTTTTTCGGATGACTGCCTTGCCTGGTTCACCAATTACTTTGCAGACAGAGTTCAGTGTGTCAAATCGGAGGGCATGCTGTCCGGTCCTCTGGCAGTCTCTATGGGGTTGCCACAGGGTTCAATTCTCGGGCCGACTCTTTTCTCTGTATACATCAATGATGTTGCTCTTGCTGCGGGTGATTCCCTGATCCACCTCTACGCAGACGACACCATTCTATATACTTTCGGCCCGTCATTGGACACTGTGCTATCTAACCTCCAAACAAGCTTCAATGCCATACAACACTCCTTCCGTGGCCTCCGACTGCTCTTAAACGCTAGTAAAACCAAATGCATGCTTTTCAACCGATCGCTGCCTGCACCCGCATGCCCGCCTAGCATCACCACCCTGGATGGTTCCGACCTAGAATATGTGGACATCTATAAGTACCTAGGTGTCTGGCTAGACTGCAAACTCTCCTTCCAGACTCATATCAAACATCTCCAATCAAAAATCAAATCAAGAGTTGGCTTTCTATTCCGCAACAAAGCCTCCTTCACTCACTCCGCCAAGCTTACCCTAGTAAAACTGACTATCCTACCGATCCTCGACTTCGGCGATGTCATCTACAAAATGGCTTCCAACACTCTACTCAGCAAACTGGATGCAGTCTATCACAGTGCCATCCGTTTTGTCACTAAAGCACCTAATACCACCCACCACTGCGACTTGTATGCTCTAGTCGGCTGGCCCTCGCTACATATTCGTCGCCAGACCCACTGGCTCCAGGTCATCTACAAGTCCATGCTAGGTAAAGCTCCGCCTTATCTCAGCTCACTGGTCACGATGGCAACACCCATCCGTAGCACGCGCTCCAGCAGGTGTATCTCACTGATCATCCCTAAAGCCAACACCTCATTTGGCCGCCTTTCGTTCCAGTACTCTGCTGCCTGTGACTGGAACGAATTGCAAAAATCGCTGAAGTTGGAGACTTTTATCTCCCTCACCAACTTCAAACATCAGCTATCTGAGCAGCTAACCGATCGCTGCAGCTGTACATAGTCTATTGGTAAATAGCCCACCCATTTTCACCTACCTCATCCCCATACTGTTTTTATTTATTTACTTTTCTGCTCTTTTGCACACCAATATCTCTACCTGTACATGACCATCTGATCATTTATCACTCCAGTGTTCATCTGCAAAATTGTAATTATTCGCCTACCTCCTCATGCCTTTTGCACACATTGTATATAGACTCCCCCTTTGTTTTCTACTGTGTTATTGACTTGTTTATTGTTTACTCCATGTGTAACTCTGTGTTGTCTGCTCATACTGCTATGCTTTATCTTGGCCAGGTCGCAGTTGCAAATGAGAACTTGTTCTCAACTAGCCTACCTGGTTAAATAAAGGTGAAATAAAAATAAATAAAAAAATGTAATGCTTTGTAGGTTAGCAGTAAAACCTTGAAATCAGCCCTTGCCTTGACAGGAAGCCAGTGTAGAGAGGCTAGCACTGGAGTAATATGATAAAAATGTTTGGTTCTAGTCAGGATTCTAGCAGCCGTATTTAGCAATAACTGAAGTTTATTTAGTGCTTTATCCGGGTAGCTGGAAAGTAGAGCATTGCAGTAGTCTAACCTAGACATAAGAAAAGCATGGATTAATTTTTCTGCATCATTTTTGGACAGACAATTTCTGATTTTTGCAATGTTACATAGATGGAGAAAAGCGGTCCTTGAAACAGTCTTGATATGTTCGTCAAAAGAGAGATCAGGGTCCAGAGTAACGCCGAGGTCCTTCGCAGTTTTATTTGAGACGACTGCACAACCATCAAGATTAATTGTCAAAGTGAATGATGTTAAAACACAATGTGTTGAAACACATTACAGTTCATAGTGACTATAAACACACAGTCCAGTTCATAGTGAATGATGACAGGCCATACTGCCTGTAAACAAACATTCCAGTTCAAAGTGAATGATGGCAGGCCCTACTGCCTGTAAACACACAGTCCAGATCATAGTGAATGATGACAGGCCCTACTGCCTGTAAACACACAGTCCAGATCATAGTGAATGATGACAGGCCCTACTGCCTGTAAACACACAGTCCAGTTCATAGTGAATGATGATAGGCCCTACTGCCTGTAAACACACAGTCCAGTTCATAGTGAATGATGACAGGCCCTACTGCCTGTAAACACACAGTCCAGATCATAGTGAATGATAACAGGCCCTACTGCCTGTAAACACACAGTCCAGATCATAGTGAATGATAACAGGCCCTACTTCCTGTAAACACACAGTCCAGTTCATAGTGAATGATGGCAGGCCCGTGTGGCAAATGGCTTGTCATTTGGTCTACTGTAGTTCTGATTGGCTATAGCGCACCGGTTTCTGTGGACTCCGGTCCTGGACAAGACAGATGTTTTTATTTGGTTTATTAATTTACTGCAGTGACTTTTTTAATTGTCCAAACGCACAACCGCTTCCCCACTATATTTCTATAGAATTTTCACAAGTGCCTTAGTATATGTAATGTAATCCCCAAACATTCTAAGAATCAATGAAAATGTCCGATTTTTTTAAGTGTCATATTCTTCCTGGTGTTGTATATGAACTGATATTGATAAGATTTCATGTTGATAAAATGCTGTCATTTCCACTTTAAATGGAAAAAACATTCTCACACAAGTTATTTTCAAAAATATGGCTAATAACATTAAGTGTGCTGCGTTAAATTACACAGAGATGGCTAACAACAGCAAGCGCGCTGCATTAAATTACACAAAAAGATGGCTAACAACAGCAAGTGTGCTGCATTAAAACACAAAAAGATGGCTAACAACAGCAAGCACGCTGCATTAAAACACATAGAGATGGCTAACGACAGCAAGCGTGCTGCATTAAAACACATAGAGATGGCTAACGACAGCAAGCGTGCTGCATTAAAACACACAAAGAGATGGCTAACAACAGCAAGCGTGCTGCATTAAAACACAAAGAGATGGCTAACGACAGCAATCGTGCTGCATTAAAACACAAAGAGATGGCTAACGTCAGCAATCGTGCTGCATTAAAACACATAGAGATGGCTAACGACAGCAAGCGTGCTGCATTAAAACACATAGAGATGGCTAACGACAGCAAGCGTGCTGCATTAAAACACAAAGAGATGGCTAACGACAGCAATCGTGCTGCATTAAAACACATAGAGATGGCTAACGACAGCAATCGTGCTGCATTAAAACACATAGAGATGGCTAACGACAGCAAGCGTGCTGCATTAAAACACAAAGAGATGGCTAACGACAGCAATCGTGCTGCATTAAAACACAAAGAGATGGCTAACAGCAAGCATTCTGCATTAAATTACACATAGAGATGGCTAACAGCAAGCATTCTGCATTAAATTACACATAGAGATGGCTAACAGCAAGTGTGCTGCATTAAAACACAAAGAGATCAATCCTCTTTGATAACAAATAAAATTGAAATAAAACCTTACATGAAATGCTTCTTAACAAGCCATTAACCAACAGTGCAGTTCAAGAAGAGTTAAGAAAATATTTACCAAATAAACTAAAGTAAAAAAAAAAATTTAATAAAAAAGGAGGCCAAAGTTTTCATTAAAAACGGTCCCACTCATTATGCAAAAATGTGAGGTTGATTCCACTGTCACTCCAAAATGTTGCCCTAATACAGTTGAATGGCAGATGCCTTTCTTCTGATTGTATAGCCAATGGCGGACTTAGATAGCTAGATTTTGATCATTTAAACTGAAGAGATTAAATCATACATCATTGAACATAATAATATAATTATTATTACTATTATAATAATGATTTAACAAATCCTTAGCCCTTCTCTGAAGGCGTAGAAGGCCCATTGTTCCCCACTGTGTTTGGGTTAGTAATAATTTATAGAGTGGCTCTATTTGCCCTCAGTATGCTTTTTTTCACTTTTCTGAATGTTTACAGTAAATACTGGACATTTTGGACTTATTATGGAGGTAATATGACAAATTATAATAATGGTCTTGAACTGGACTCACATTTTTCTGACCTCGCTCTTGACTCTGTCTCAGACCCATTCTCCCCATCTCAGGCTTGACTCGGTCTCGCCCAATTATCATAGGACCGTCTCTCATTATCATAGGACCCTGTCTCATTATCAAAGGACCAGAACCCTAACCCTCTCTCATTATCATAGGACCCTCTCTCATTATCATAGGAGCCTGTCTCATTATCATAGGACCTGAACCCTAACCCTCTCTCATTATCACAGGACCCTGTCTCATTATCACAGGACCCTGTCTCATTATCATAGGACCTGAACCCTAACCCTCTCTCATTATCGTACGACCCTCTCTCATTATCATATGACCCTCTCTCATTATCGTATGACCCTCTCTCATTATCGTAGGACCCTCTCTCATTATCGAACGACCCTCTCTCGTTATCGTAGACCCTCTCTCGTTATCGTAGACCCTCTCTCATTATCATAGGACTCGAACCCTAACCCTCTCTCATTATCGTATGACCCTCTCTCATTATCATAGGGCCCTCTCTCATTATCATAAGACCCTCTCTCATTATCATAAGACCCTTTTTTAAATATTTCCACACAACATCCTCAATCGATCTGCAGTCCTCTTTCTCTGTTTCTCTTGCTATTTCCATCTTTCTTTCATTCTTCCATCCTTCTTCAACTGCCTCCCACACTCTCACACAAAACTAATAGTGACATTTGTTGTTTACTCCTCCCCCTCCCTCCCCTCCCTCTCCTTTCTTGCTCTTTCCGTGTCTCACACATAAAGCGCCCTTGACTTTTTTCACATTTTGTTGTTTATTTATTTTATTTATTTCACCTTTATTTAACCAGGTAGGCTAGTTGAGAACACCTTTATTTAACCAGGTAGGCAAGTTGAGAACACCTTTATTTAACCAGGTAGGCAAGTTGAGAACAAGTTCTCATTTACAATTGCGACCTGGCCAAGATAAAGCAAAGCAGTTCGACAGATACAACAACACAGAGTTACACATGGAGTAAAACAAACATACAGTCAATAATAAAGTATAAACAAGTCTATATACAATGTGAGCAAATGAGGTGAGAAGGGAGGTAAAGGCAAAAAAGGCCTTGGTGGCAAGGTAAATACAATATAGCAAGTAAAACACTGGAATGGTAGTTTTGCAATGGAAGAATGTGCAAAGTAGAAATAAAAATAATGGGGTGCAAAGGAGCAAAATAAATAAATAAATTAAATACAGTTGGGAAAGAGGTAGTTGATAGGGCTAAATTATAGGTGGGCTATGTACAGGTGCAGTAATCTGTGAGCTGCTCTGACAGTTGGTGCTTAAAGCTAGTGAGGGAGATAAGTGTTTCCAGTTTCAGAGATTTTTGTAGTTCGTTCCAGTCATTGGCAGCAGAGAACTGGAAAGAGAGGCGGCCAAAGAAAGAATTGGTTTTGGGGGTGACTAGAGAGATATACCTGCTGGAGCGTGTGCTACAGGTGGGAGATGCTATGGTGACCAGCGAACTGAGATAAGGGGGGACTTTACCTAGCAGGGTCTTGTAGATGACATGGAGCCAGTGGGTTTGGCGACGAGTATGAAGCGAGGGCCAGCCAACGAGAGCGTACAGGTCGCAATGGTGGGTAGTATATGGGGCTTTGGTGACAAAACGGATTGCACTGTGATAGACTGCATCCAATTTGTTGAGTAGGGTATTGGAGGCTATTTTGTAAATGACATCGCCAAAGTCGAGGATTGGTAGGATGGTCAGTTTTACAAGGGTATGTTTGGCAGCATGAGTGAAGGATGCTTTGTTGCGAAATAGGAAGCCAATTCTAGATTTAACTTTGGATTGGAGATGTTTGATATGGGTCTGGAAGGAGAGTTTACAGTCTAACCAGACACCTAAGTATTTGTAGTTGTCCACGTATTCTAAGTCAGAGCCGTCCAGAGTAGTGATGTTGGACAGGCGGGTAGGTGCAGGCAACGATCGGTTGAAGAGCATGCGTTTAGTTTTACTTGTATTTAAGAGCAATTGGAGGCCACGGAAGGAGAGTTGTATGGCATTGAAGCTTGCCTGGAGGGTTGTTAACACAGTGTCTAAAGAAGGACCGGAAGTATACAGAATGGTGTCGTCTGCGTAGAGGTGGATCAGAGACTCACCACCACCTGTTGTGTTACAGCCTGAATTAAAAATGGGGCACTGGCCTACACACAATACCCCATAATGTCAAAGTGGAATTAAATATTTTTAAATGTTTACAAACATATCAAAAATGAAAAGCTAAAATGTCTTGAGTCAATAAGTATTCAACCCCTTTGTTATGGCAAACCTAAATAAGTTCAGGAGTAAACATTTGCTTAATAGGTTGCATGGACAATAATAACATGATTTTTGAATTCCGTCCTCATCTCTGTGCCCCACAAAGGTCCCTCAGTCGAGCAGTCAATTTCAAACACAAAAAAACAGGGAGGTTTTCCAATGCCTAGCAAAGAAGGGTAGATGGGTAAAAAAAAACTGCAGAAATTGAATTTCCCTTTGAGCATGGTGAAGTTATTAATTACACTTTGGTTGTTGTATCAATACACCCAGTCACTACACAGATACAGGTGTCCTTCCTAACTCAGTTGCCGGAGAGGAAGGAAACCGCTTAGGGATTCCACCATGAGGCCAATGGTTACTTTAGAACAGTTATAGTAATGGCTGTGAGAGGAGAGAACTGAGGATGGATCAACAACATTATAGTTACTCCAAAATACTAAACTAATTGACAGAGTGAAAAAAAGGAAGCTGGTACAGCATAAAAATATTCCAACACATGCATCCTGTTTGTAACAAGGCATTTAAGTAATACTGCAAAAAATGTGTCAAAGAAATTAACTCTTTGTCCTGAATACAAAGTGTTATGTTTGGGCAAATCCAATACAACACATTACTGAGTACCAATTTTCAAGCATGGTGGTGGCTGCATCATGTTATGGGTATGCTTGCAATTGTTAAGAACTGGGGAGTTTTTCAGGACACAAAAGAAATGGAATGGAGCTAAGCACAGGCAAAATCCTAGAGGAAAGCCTGGTTCAGTCTGTTTTCCCCAGACACTGGGAGATGAATTCCCCTTTCAGCAGGACAATGAACTAAAACACAAGGCCAAATCTACACTGGAGTTGCTTACCAAGAAGACAGAGTTAGGCCGAGTTACAGTTTGGACTTAAATCTGCTTGACAATCTTTGGCAAGAATTTCAAATGGTTGTCTAGCAATGATCAACAACCAATTTGACAGAGCTTGAAGAAGTTTGAAAATAATAATGGGGAAATGTTGCACAATCTAGGTGTGGAAAGCTCTTGGAGACTTACCCAGTAAGACTCACAGCTGTAATCACTGCCAAAGCTGCTCCTACAAAGTTTTGACTCAGGGGTGTGAATACTTGTAAAATTAGATATTTCTTTATTTAATTTTCAATACATTTGCAAAAACATGTTTTCACTTTACCTTTATGGGGTATTGTGTGTAGATGGGTGGGAAAAAATAACTTCAATCAATGTTGAATTCAGACAGTAAAACAACAAAATGTAGAATCAGTCAAGGGGTATGAAGACTTTCTGAAGGCACTCACTGTCTCTCTCTCTCTCTCTCTATCACTCTCTCTCATCAAACTCCTCTTGCCTCTCTTGTCTCTAGAACTCTGGCCACAGGGACTGTGATGTCCAGTATGCAGAGCTGGATACTGCGTCTCTGGCCTACTCCCCCAGCACACGGAGCTCTATGCACTCTGCCGGGGACCTTGTCGAGTATGCAACCATCCAGCCTAGCTCACACTAACGCATGCCATTATAGGCCTTTTCCCTCCGACTCTGGCATCAAGGTACACAGACTGGTGCACTCTCCTCTCCCCTCCTCTCTCATCTCTCTTCTCCTCTCCTCTCCCATGCCTTCATCTCCCACTGCCTCCCACACTCTCCTCTCCTCTCCCGTCTCTCATCTCCAACTGCCTCCCACACTCTCCTCTCCCATCCCTCCATCTCCAACTACCTCCCACACTCTCCTCGCCTTTCCCTCTTCAGCCTCCTCTCCTCTCCCCCTTGCTTCTCTTGCCCTTGTCTTTTAATCTGCTATTGTTTCGTCCACGATTCCTCTCTCTTCTCCCCTGAAATATTTAATTCTCCCGCTAGTGTGAAGACCATCCCTTCTCCCCCTGAAATAGTTAATTTACCCACTCGTGTAAAGACTATCACTGTTAAACAGGGCAGTGACTGGAATGAGCCAGATTGATTCACTGTTAAACAGGGCAGTGACTGGAACGAGCCATATTCACTGTTAAACAGGGCAGTGACTGGAACGAGCCAGATTCACTGTTAAACAGGGCAGTGACTGGAACGAGCCAGATTCACTGTTAAACAGGGCAGTGACTGGAACGAGCCAGATTCACTGTTAAACAGGGCAGTGACTGGAACGAGCCATATTCACTGTTAAACAGGGCAGTGACTGGAACGAGCCAGATTCACTGTTAAACAGGGCAGTGACTGGAACGAGCCAGATTCACTGTTAAACAGGGCAGTGACTGGAACGAGCCAGATTCACTGTTAAACAGGGCAGTGACTGGAACGAGACAGATTCACAGTTAAACAGGGCAGTGACTGGAACGAGCCAGATTCACTGTTAAACAGGGCAGTGACTGGAACGAGACAGATTCACTGTTAAACAGGGCAGTGACTGGAACGAGGCAGCCCTGTGTTCCTTCTCAAAGGACCTCCCAACTCATGCATGGCCACCTACACTCCCATTCAGGGATGGAAGTACAGAATAACATGTCTGTGTCCTAAATTGCACCCTATTCCCTATATAGTGCACTACTTTTGCCGAGAGCCCTGCCTTATCTTTCACGCTATTAGCCTTTGTCAAAAGTAGTGCACTATATAGGGAATAGGGTGCCATTTGAGAAGCAAACAATGTCTATGGACATGGTCCAGGTATAAGTAACACAAGTAAGTGTAATTTCATTCATGTTGTCTCAACACAGGGAGAGACAACCACATGAACACAGTGTTGGTCCCAGGGAGAGACAACCACATGAACACAGTGTTGGTCCCAGGGAGAGACAACCACATGAACACAGTGTTGGTCCAAGGGAGAGACAACCACATGAACACAGTGTTGGTCCCAGGGAGAGACAACCACATGAACACAGTGTTGGTCCCAGGGAGAGACAACCACATGAACACAGTGTTGGTCCCAGGAAGAGACAACCACATGAACACAGTGTTGGTCGCAGGGAGAGACAACCACATGAACACAGTGTTGGTCCCAGGGAGAGACAACCACATGAACACAGTGTTGGTCCCAGGGAGAGACAACCACATGAACACAGTGTTGGTCGCAGGGAGAGACAACCACATGAACACAGTGTTGGTCCCAGGGAGAGACAACCACATGAACACAGTGTTGGTCCCAGGGAGAGACAACCACATGAACACAGTGTTGGTCCCAGGAAGAGACAACCACATGAACACAGTGTTGGTCCCAGGGAGAGACAACCACATGAACACAGTGTTGGTCCCAGGGAGAGACAACCACATGAACACAGTGTTGGTCCCAGGGAGAGACAACCACATGAACACAGTGTTGGTCCCAGGGAGAGACAACCACATGAACACAGTGTTGGTCCCAGGGAGAGACAACCACATGAACACAGTGTTGGTCCCAGGGAGAGACAACCACATGAACACAGTGTTGGTCCCAGGGAGAGACAACCACATGAACACAGTGTTGGTCCCAGGGAGAGACAACCACATGAACACAGTGTTGGTCCCAGGGAGAGACAACCACATGAACACAGTGTTGGTCCCAGGGAGAGACAACCACATGAACACAGTGTTGGTCCCAGGGAGAGACAACCACATGAACAGGGTCTTTATGAATAAGCCTTTCCTTCTTGTTCTTAAAGAGGAATCAAGTCAACTGCTCCGTCTGTCTGTTGATCTTAAAGAGGAATCAAGTCAACTGCCCTGTCTGTCTGTTGTTCTTAATGATGCAGGCGAATCAAGTCAACTGCCCTGTCTGTCTGTTGTTCTTAAAGAGGAATCAAGTCAACTGCCCCGACTGTCTGTTGTTCTTAAAGAGGAATCAAGTCAACTGCCCTGTCTGTCTGTTGTTCTTAAAGAGGAATTAAGTCAACTGCCCCGACTGTCTGTTGTTCTTAAAGAGGAATCAAGTCAACTGTCTGTTGTTCTTAAAGAGGAATCAAGTCAACTGCCCTGTCTGTCTGTTGTTCTTAATGATGCATGCGAATCAAGTCAACTGCCCCGTCTGTCTGTTGTTCTTAAAGAGGAATCAAGTCAACTGCCCTGTCTGTTGTTCTTAAAGAGGAATCAAGTCAACTGCCCCGTCTGTCTGTTGTTCTTAATGATGCAGGCGAATCAAGTCAACTGCCCTGTCTGTCTGTTGTTCTTAAAGAGGAATCAAGTCAACTGCCCTGTCTGTCTGTTTTTCTTAAAGAGGAATCAAGTCAACTGCCCCGTCTGTCTGTTGTTCTTAAAGAGGAATCAAGTCAACTGCCCTGTCTGTCTGTTGTTCTTAATGATGCAGGCGAATCAAGTCAACTGCCCTGTCTGTCTGTTGTTCTTAAAGAGGAATCAAGTCAACTGCCCCGTCTGTCTGTTGTTCTTAAAGAGGAATCAAGTCAACTGCCCTGTCTGTCTGTTGTTCTTAATGATGCAGGCGAATCAAGTCAACTGCCCTGTCTGTCTGTTGTTCTTAAAGAGGAATCAAGTCAACTGCCCCGACTGTCTGTGTGGTGCAGCATCATAGGGGTCCAACACACAGTTGCCCAAATACAAGAACGTAGTAATGGCCTCTACTCAGACGGATGGGTGCCAAATGTTTTCCGTGAATTTGAGCATTTCAGAAATAGTGACATCTAGATGTTCAACAACATAGAAACTGACCGTTGGTCCATAGAAAGATCCATTTTAGAGTTGTTGAGAAGGGAATTTGTTGTGTTTTTTGGCACACAGAAAGATGATTTTATTCAACGATATTTCTAATGTGACATGCAAAGTCAATTACATTGTAAGAGTTTCACTTTAAAAGGAAATGTATTTCATAAAGAGTTAATTCATGGACGATATGTTAATTCATGAAATATATGTTGATTAATGGAAGATATTAGTGATGCATCCCTCAGTTTCATTGAATGTGCAGCTTAATGTACAGCGTAATGTTGAGATTGAATGCACAGCTTAATGAAAGAGAGGAGACATTCCGGTGTAAATGGGTTCTGTTGTTATGTGAAGACTTATAGAGCAAGAAGTTGACCCCTCTTTTTCAAGACCTTTGCAATCCGCCCTGGCATGCTGTCAATTAACTTCTGGGCCACTGATGGCAGCCCAATCTTGCATAATCAATGCTTGGAGTTTGTCAGAATCCCCAATGGGATTAAGGTCTGGGGAGTTTCCTGGCCATGGACACAAAATATTGATGTTTTGTTCCCCGAGCCACTTAGTTATCACTTTTGCCTTATGGCAAGGTGCTCCATCATGCTGGAAAAGGCATTGTTCATCACCAAACTGTTCCTGGATGGTTGGGAGAAGTTGCTCTCGGAGGATGTGTTTGTACCATTCTTTGTTCATGGCTGTGTTCTTAGGAAAAATTGTGAGTGAGCCCACTCCCTTGGCTGAGAAGCAACCCCACACATGAATGGTCTCAGGATGCTTTACTGTTGGCATGACACAGGATTGATGGTAGCGCTCACCTTGTCTTCTCCGGATAAGCTTTTTGTCCGGATGCCACAAACAATCGTAAGGGGGATTCATCAGAGAAAATCCTCCAAAAGTCTTCGCCTCACTCTGCGTGCAGATGCACTCACACCTGCCTGCTGCCATTCCTGAGCAAGCTCTGTACTGGTGGTACCCCGATCCCGCACCTGAATCAACTTTAGGAGACGGTCCTGGCGCTTGCTGGAATGTCTTGGGCGCCCTGAAGCCTTCTTCACAACAATTGAACCGCTCTCCTTGAAGTTCTTGATGATCCGATAAATGGTTGATTTAGGTGCCATCTTACTGGCAGCCATATCCTTGCCTGTGTGTCCTTCCGTGTGACTATAGGGAATAGTGTGCCACTATAGGGAATAGTGTTTGACTATAGGGAATAGTGTGTGTCTATAGGGAATAGTGTGTGACTATAGGGAAAGGTGTTTGACTATAGGGAATAGTGTGTGTCTATAGGGAATAGTGTGTGTCTATAGGGAATAGAGTGTGACTATAGGGAATAGAGTGTGACTATAGGGAATAGAGTGTGACTATAGGGAATAGTGTGTGACTATAGGGAATAGTGTGTGACTATAGGGAATAGTGTGTGACTATAGGGAATAGTGTGTGTCTATAGGGAATAGTGTGTGACTATAGGGAATAGTGCTTGTCTATAGGGAATAGTGTGTGACTATAGTGAAAGGTGCTTGTCTATAGGGAATCGTGTGTGTCTATAGGGAATAGTGTGTGTCTATAGGGAAAGGTGCTTGTCTATAGGGAATAGAGTGTGACTATAGGGACAGGTGCTTGTCTATAGGGAATAGAGTGTGTCTATAGGGAATAGAGTGTGTCTATAGGGAATAGATTGTGTCTATAGGGACAGGTGCTTATCTATAGGGTAAGGTGCTTGTCTATAGGGAATAGTGCTTATCTATAGGGAAAGGTGCTTGTCTATAGGGAAAGGTGCTTGTCTATAATGAATAGTGTGTGTCTATAGGGAAAGGTGCTTGTCTATAGGGAATAGAGTATGTCTATAGGGAATAGAGTGTGACTATAGGGACAGGTGCTTGTCTATGGGGAATAGTGTGTGTCTATAGGGAAAGGTGCTTGTCTATAGGGAATAGAGTGTGTCTATAGTGAATAGAGTGTGTCTATAGTGAATAGAGTGTGTCTATAGGGAATAGAGTGTGTCTATAGGGACAGGTGCTTGTCTATAGGGAAAGGTGCTTGTCTATAGGGAATAGTGTGTGACTATAGGGAATAGTGTGTGTCTATAGGGAATAGTGTGTGACTATAGGGAAAGGTGCTTGTCTATAGGGAATAGTGTGTGTCTATAGGGAAAGGTGCTTGTCTATAGGGAATAGTGTGTGACTATAGGGAAAGGTGCTTGTCTATAAGGAATAGTGTGTGTCTATAGGGAATAGTGTGAGACTATAGGGAAAGCTGCTTGTCTATAGGGAATAGTGTGTGTCTATAGGGAAAGGTGCTTGTCTATAGGTAATAGTGTGTGACTATAGGGAAAGGTGCTTGTCTATAGGGAATAGTATGTGACTATAGGGAAAGGTGCTTGTCTATAGGGAATAGAGTGTGACTATAGGGACAGGTGCTTGTCTATAGGGAATAGAGTGTGTCTATAGGGAATAGAGTGTGTCTATAGGGAATAGATTGTGTCTATAGGGACAGGTGCTTATCTATAGGGTAAGGTGCTTGTCTATAGGGAATAGTGCTTATCTATAGGGAAAGGTGCTTGTCTATAGGGAAAGGTGCTTGTCTATAATGAATAGTGTGTGTCTATAGGGAAAGGTGCTTGTCTATAGGGAATAGAGTATGTCTATAGGGAATAGAGTGTGACTATAGGGAAAGGTGCTTGTCTATAATGAATAGTGTGTGTCTATAGGGAAAGGTGCTTGTCTATAGGGAATAGAGTATGTCTATAGGGAATAGAGTGTGACTATAGGGACAGGTGCTTGTCTATGGGGAATAGTGTGTGTCTATAGGGAAAGGTGCTTGTCTATAGGGAATAGAGTGTGTCTATAGTGAATAGAGTGTGTCTATAGTGAATAGAGTGTGTCTATAGGGAATAGAGTGTGTCTATAGGGACAGGTGCTTGTCTATAGGGAAAGGTGCTTGTCTATAGGGAATAGTGTGTGACTATAGGGAATAGTGTGTGTCTATAGGGAATAGTGTGTGACTATAGGGAAAGGTGCTTGTCTATAGGGAATAGTGTGTGTCTATAGGGAAAGGTGCTTGTCTATAGGGAATAGTGTGTGACTATAGGGAAAGGTGCTTGTCTATAAGGAATAGTGTGTGTCTATAGGGAATAGTGTGAGACTATAGGGAAAGCTGCTTGTCTATAGGGAATAGTGTGTGTCTATAGGGAAAGGTGCTTGTCTATAGGTAATAGTGTGTGACTATAGGGAATAGTGTGTGACTATCGGGAAAGGTGCTTGTCTATAGGGAATAGTATGTGACTATAGGGAATAGTGTGTCTATAGGGATTAGAGTGTGTCTATAGGGAAAGGTGCTTGTCTATAGGGAAAGGTGCTTGTCTATAGGGAATAGTGTGTGACTTTAGGGAAAGGTGCTTGTCTATAAGGAATAGTGTGTGACTATAGGGAAAGGTGCTTGTCTATAAGGAATAGTGTGTGACTATAGGGAAAGGTGCTTGTCTATAGGGAATAGTGTGTGACTATAGGGAAAGGTGCTTGTCTATAGGGAATAGTGTGTGACTATAGGGAAAGGTGCTTGTCTATAAGGAATAGTGTGTGACTATAGGGAAAGGTGCTTGTCTATAGGGAATAGTGTGTGACTATAGGGAAAGGTGCTTGTCTATAGGGAATAGTGTTTGATCATTTCCTGCAGTTCTACACATTTGTGACATGGCTAATTGAATTTCTAAAATTACACCTGGTGTATTTTGCTATTCCTACTCTCAACCGTAAGTTGTGACCCAGACCCAGACCCAGAGTCCCAACATTTTTTTATATATATATATATATATATATATATATATATATATATATATATATATACTGCTCAAAAAAATAAAGGGAACACTAAAATAACACATCCTAGATCTGAATGAATGAAATATTCTTATTAAATACTTTTTTCTTTACATAGTTGAATATGCTGACAACAAAATCACACAAAAACGATCATTGGAAATCAAATGTATCAACCCATGGAGGTCTGGATTTGGAGTCACACTCACAATTAAAGTGGAAAACCACACTACAGGCTGATCCAACTTTGATGTAATGTCCTTAAAACAAGTCAAAATGAAGCTCAGTAGGGTGTGTGGCCTCCACGTGCCTGTATGACCTCCCTACAACGCCTGGGCATGCTCCTGATGAGGTGGCGGGTGGTCTCCTGAGGGATCTTTTTTGCCCCACTGTATGTGTGTATATGTATATGTGTGTGTATATATATATATATATATATATATATATATATATATATATATATATATATATATATATATATATATATACTGTATATACACACACACACCCAGTACCAGTCAAAAGTTTAGAAACCTACTCACCTATATTTTTGTTTATATTTTCTACATTGTATAAAAATAGTGAAGACTTCAAAATAACACATATGGAATCATGTAATAACCAAAAAAGTGTTAAACAAATGAAAATATATTTA
Source organism: Oncorhynchus clarkii lewisi (assembly GCF_045791955.1). NCBI lineage: Eukaryota > Metazoa > Chordata > Actinopteri > Salmoniformes > Salmonidae > Oncorhynchus > Oncorhynchus clarkii. Next base: position 51,429,236 of record NC_092173.1, read on the forward strand.
AATTTGAGATTCTTCAAAGTAGACACCCTTTGCCTTGACGACAGCTTTGCACACTCTTGGCATTCTACCAACCAGCTTCACCTGGAATGCTTTTCCAACAGTCTTGAAAGAGTTCCCACATATGTTGAGCACTTCTTGTCTGCTTTTCCTTCACTCTGTGGTCCAACTCATCCCAAACCATCTGAATTGGGTTGAGGTCGGGTGAATGTGGAGGCCAGGTCATCTGATGCAGCACTCCATCATTCTCCTTCATGATCAAATAGCCCTTACACAGCCTGGAGGTGTGTTGGGTCATTGTCCTGTTGAAAAACAAATGATAGTCCCACTAAGCCCAAACCAGATGTGATGGCATATCACTGCAGAATGCTGTTGTAGCCATGCAGGTTAAATTTGTCTTGAATTCTAAATAAATCACCATCACCATCAGCACCTCCTACTCCATGCTTCATGGTGGGAACTACACGGTGGGAACAACATTTTCCAAACTAGCAGAGGCGTCACAAAAGTCAGAAATATCGATAAAATAAATCACTTACCTTAGATCTTCCTCTGTTTGCAATCCCAAGGGTCGCAGCTACACAACAAATGGTTGTTTTGTTCGATAAATTCCTTCTTTCTATCTAAGTTTGATTCAGTAATCCACCCGTTCCACGTGCATACAAAAGAATCCCAAAAGTTACCAATAAACTTCGTCCAAACAAGTCAAACAACATTTCTAATCAATCCTCAGGTACCCTAATATGTAAATAAATGATACAATTTAACACGAAGAATAGTGTGTTCAATACCGGAGATAAATAACGTAGTGCGCGCCCTCATCCACGGGCGCCACAAGACTACAGTCCAAAATCAGAGCCTCCTTGAAAAACTACATTTACTAAGTCATTTTTCAAAAAACAAGCCTGAAACCCTTTCTAGAGACTCTTGACCTCTAGTGGAATCCATAGGAACTGCAATCTGGGAGGTATTCCTTTGAATCTCCCATAAACAAGCGTTTGAATGGGTGGTGACCTAAAAAAAAAGAGTCTGGATGGATTCTCTTTGGGTATTCACCTGCCATATCAGTTTTGTTATACTCACAGACATTATGTTAACAGTTTTAGAAAGTTCAGAGTATTTTTCATCCAATACTACCAATTATATGCATATCCTGGCTTCTTTTTCACGATGTCTTCACTATTATTCTACAATATAGAAAATAGTACAAATAAAGAAGAACCCTTGAATGAGTAGGTTTGTCCGAACTTTTGACTGGTACTCTTTATATATTTTTGGGGGTCGGAAGCGACCGCTTATGCATGGAACTGGCACTACCTTCAGTTGTTAAACTGAACAGAAAGTATCTAACTTCTCTTTCTTCTCTTCTGTTCTTCTCTTCTCCTCTCTTCTCTCTCGAGACGATGTGAGGGAGAATTGTCAGGGCAGCAAACTCTCCTCAGGACATTTCATTACGTTCATGACTAGACTCACTCGGGACATTCCATTACATTCATGAATAGACTCACTCTGGACATTTCATTACATTCATAACATAATAAGATACTGTACATCCGTTGTCACAAGGAACATCTGTTGGGGTATATGAATTTTGTCAGACCCTAAACCCACAAATCACAGCTGTTGGTGTAGATGTCTAATGAATTCTGTCAGACTCCCAAATCACAGCTGTTCGTGTGGACTTCTAATGAATTCTGTCAGACCCCCAAATCCCCAAATCACAGATGTTGGTGTAGATGTCTTATGAATTCTGTCAGACCCCCAAATCACAGCTGTTCGTGTGGACTTCTAATAAATTCCACCAGACCCCCAAATCTCAGCTGTTTTTGTAGACGTCTAATGAATTCTGTGAGAACACAATCCCCCAAATCACAGCTGTTGGTGAAGACGTCCTATGAATTCTGTCAGACCCCCAAATCTCAGCTGTTTGTGTAGACTTCTAATGAATTCTGTCAGACCCCCAAATCACAGCTGTTCGTGTGGACTTCTAATGAATTCTGTCAGACCCCCAAATCACAGCTGTTTGTGTAGACGTCTAATGAATTCTGTGAGAACACAATCCCCCAAATCACAGCTGTTGGTGTAGACGTCTAATGAATTCTGTCAGACCCCCAAATCACAGCTGTTGGTGTAGACGTCTAATGAATTCTGTCAGACCCCAAACCCAGAAGGTACAGCTGTTGGTGTAGATGTCTTATGAATTCTGTTAGACCCCCAAATCAGAGCTGTTGGTGTAGACGTCCTTTCAATTTTGTCAGACCCCAAACCCCCAAGGTACAGCTGTTGGTGCAGACGTCTTATGAATTCTGTCAAACCTCTAAATCACAGCTGTTGGTGTAGATGTCTTATGAATTCTGTCAAACCTCTAAATCACAGCTGTTGGTGTAGACGTCTTATGAATTCTGTCAAACCTCTAAATCACAGCTGTTGGTGTAGACGTCTTATGAATTCTGTCAAACCTCTAAATCACAGCTGTTGGTGTAGACGTCTTATGAATTCTGTCAAACCTCTAAATCACAGCTGTTGGTGTAGACGTCTTATGAATTCTGTCAAACCTCTAAATCACAGCTGTTGATGCAGACGTCTAATGAATTCGGTCAGTCCTCCAAATCACAGCTGTTGTTGTAGACGTCTAATGAATTCGGTCAAACCTCTAAATCACAGCTGTTGGTGTAGACGTCTTATGAATTCTGTCAAACCTCTAAATCACAGCTGTTGGTGTAGACGTCTTATGAATTCTGTCAAACCTCTAAATCACAGCTGTTGATGCAGACGTCTAATGAATTCGGTCAGTCCTCCAAATCACAGCTGTTGTTGTAGACGTCTAATGAATTCGGTCAGACCTCTAAATCACAGCTGTTGTTGTAGACGTCTAATGAATTCTATCAGACCCTCAAATCACAGCTGTTGTTGTAGACATCTAATGAATTCGGTCAGTCCTCCAAATCACAGCTGTTGTTGTAGACGTCTAATGAATTCTGTCAGACCCTCTTGGTTGCTCTTCCCAAAACCAGTCATATTACTAAAGGATCTGACACTTTATTTTAATTTTTTTGCCTAAATTGACACGAAATGTAACGTCCTGTAGCTTAGTACTTGAAGCAAGGGTATACACATTCTTGATACCATTTGTAAGGAAACACTTTGAAGTTTGTAGAAATGTGAAAGAATAAAAGTCATTAGATCTGGTAATACAAAGAAAAAAACATGTTAGGCCACAATGTATTATTCCTGTTTAGGCACAATTTAGATTTTGGCCAATAGATGGCAGCAGTGTATGTGCAACGTTTTAGACTGATCCAATTAACCATTGAATTTCTGTTCAAAATGTTGTATCAAGTCTGCTCAAATGTGCCTAATTGGTTTATTGATACATTTTCAAGTTCATAACTGTCCACTCTCCTCAAACAATAGCATCGTATTATTTCACTGTAATAGCTACTGTAAATTGGACAGTGTAGTTAGATTAACATGAATTTACGCTTTCTGCCCATATCAGATATGTCTATGTCTTGGGAAATGTTCATGTTACTTACAACCTCTTGCTAATCACATTAGCGCACGTTAGCTCAACCATCCCACAGGGGGGAGAGCAATCCTGTAGAGGTTTTAAAAGTACTTTCTTTCCATTGTTAATGCTTTCCCTCCTGTGGCCTTATTTGTCAAACTATGTTGATCTTCGGGTATGGTCTACACCCACCATTAAGTGGAAGTTCTGACTTAGGCAAAATGCAAATTTAATTAGACAACTTCAAAATGAAGGGGGAACTTGTTTTTAGGAAAACATTTAACTCTGAACTTTAAACAGTAACAGTGCCTCCAGAGATAAATAATTAAAGCGATACGCAGAATGTCTAGTCCCCTCATACTCACGTCTGGACCTCTGGTCTAGTCAATGACTTGGGAGTGTGGACCAGGAGGGCTAGTTAATGACTTGGGAGTGTGGACCCGGTGGGCTAGTTAATGACTTGGGAGTGTGGACCAGGAGGGCTAGTTAATGACTTGGGAGTGTGGACCCGGAGGGCTAGTTAATGACTTGGGAGTGTGGACCCGGAGGACTAGTTAATGACTTGGGAGTGTGGACCAGGAGGGCTAGTTAATGACTTGGGAGTGTGGACCCGGAGGGCTAGTTAATGACTTGGGAGTGTGGACCAGGAGGGCTAGTTAATGACTTGGGAGTGTGGACCCGGAGGGCTAGTTAATGACTTGGCAGTGTGGACCCGGAGGGCTAGTTAACCTCTCTACAGTCTCTACAGAAACACATCAACTCATCTGTCTTTATGTCTCTACAGAAACACATCAGAAACACATCAGCTCATCTGTCTTCATGTCTCTACAGAAACACATCAGAAACACATCAACTCATCTGTCTTCATGTCTCTACAGAAACACATCAGAAACACATCAACTCATCTGTCTTCATGTCTCTACAGAAACACATCAACTCATCTGTCTTTATGTCTCTACAGAAACACATCAGAAACACATCAACTCATCTGTCTTTATGTCTCTACAGAAACACATCAACTCATCTGTCTTTATGTCTCTACAGAAACACATCAGAAACACATCAACTCATCTGTCTTTATGTCTCTACAGAAACACATCAACTCATCTTTCTTCATGTCTCTACAGAAACACATCAGAAACATATCAACTCATCTGTCTTCATGTCTCTACAGAAACACATCAACTCATCTGTCTTTATGTCTCTACAGAAACACATCAACTCATCTGTCTTTATGTCTCTACAGAAACACATCAGAAACACATCAACTCATCTGTCTTTATGTCTCTACAGAAACACATCAACTCATCTGTCTTTATGTCTCTACAGAAACACATCAACTCATCTGTCTTTTTGTCTCTACAGAAACACATCAACTCATCTGTCTTTATGTCTCTACAGAAACACATCAGAAACACATCAGCTCATCTGTCTTTATGTATCTACAGAAACACATCAACTCATCTGTCTTTGTCTCTACAGAAACACATCAACTCATCTGTCTTTATGTCTCTACAGAAACACATCAGAAACACATCAACTCATCTGTCTTTGTCTCTACAGAAACACATCAACTCATCTGTCTTTATGTCTCTACAGAAACACATCAACTCATCTGTCTTTGTCTCTACAGAAACACATCAACTCATCTGTCTTTATGTCTCTACAGAAACACATCAGAAACACATCAACTCATCTGTCTTTGTCTCTACAGAAACACATCAACTCATCTGTCTTTATGTCTCCTCAGAAACACATCAACTCATCTGTCTTTGTCTCTACAGAAACACATCAACTCATCTGTCTTTATGTCTCTAGAGAAACACATCAGGTCATCTGTCTTTATGTCTCTACAGAAACACATCAACTCATCTGTCTTTATGTCTCTACAGAAACACATCAACTCATCTGTCTTCATGTCTCTACAGAAACACATCAGAAACACATCATCTCATCTGTCTTTATGTCTCTACAGAAACACATCAGCTCATCTGTCTTCATGTCTCTACAGAAACACATCAACTCATCTGTCTTTATGTCTCTACAGAAACACATCAACTCATCTGTCTTTATGTCTCTACAGAAACACATCAGCTCATCTGTCTTTATGTCTCTACAGAAACACATCAACTCATCTGTCTTCATGTCTCTACAGAAACACATCAGAAACACATCAACTCATCTGTCTTTATGTCTCTACAGAAACACATCAACTCATCTGTCTTTATGTCTCTACAGAAACACATCAGCTCATCTGTCTTTATGTCTCTACAGAAACACATCAACTCATCTGTCTTCATGTCTCTACAGAAACACATCAACTCATCTGTCTTTATGTCTCTACAGAAACACATCAGAAACACATCAACTCATCTGTCTTTATGTCTCTACAGAAACACATCAACTCATCTGTCTTGTCTTCTGCTCATCTGTCTTGTCTTTCTGTCTTCCTATGTTGATGCCGGTCACATGTCCTTTGTTGAACCCCTTTTCCCTTATCTGTTGGGTAGTGTTTGTTTGAAATTCAATTTGTTGTTCAATGGTTTTGGCTAGAAATTGTTGAACTTGGTATAAACGTTAAATCCTTTGCCCTATACAGTATGTGTTCTGATCCCTTTACAAAAATGTATATATGTTTTCCACGCTCAACCCTAACTGTCTGCTATCACAGGTATCATTCCAGCTGACAACCCTCCCTCTGCTCAACCCAAACTGTCTGCTATCACAGGTATCATTCCAGCTGACAACCCTCCCTCTGCTCAACCCAAACTGTCTGCTATCACAGGTATCATTCCAGCTGACAACCCTCCCTCTGCTCAACCCAAACTGTCTGCTATCACAGCTATCATTCCAGCTGACAACCCTCCCTCTGCTCAACCCAAACTGTCTGCTATCACAGGTATCATTCCAGCTGACAACCCTCCCTCTGCTCAACCCAAACTGTCTGCTATCACAGGTATCATTCCAGCTGACAACCCTCGCTCTGCTCAACCCAAACTGTCTGCTATCACAGGTATCATTCCAGCTGACAACCCTCGCTCTGCTCAACCCAAACTGTCTGCTATCACAGGTATCATTCCAGCTGACAACCCTCCCTCTGCTCAACCCAAACTGTCTGCTATCACAGGTATCATTCCAGCTGACAACCCTCCCTCTGCTCAACCCAAACTGTCTGCTATCACAGGTATCATTCCAGCTGACAACCCTCCCTCTGCTCAACCCAAACTGTCTGCTATCACAGGTATCATTCCAGCTGACAACCCTCCCTCTGCTCAACCCAAACTGTCTGCTATCACAGCTATCATTCCAGCTGACAACCCTCCCTCTGCTCAACCCAAACTGTCTGCTATCACAGGTATCATTCCAGCTGACAACCCTCCCTCTGCTCAACCCAAACTGTCTGCTATCACAGGTATCATTCCAGCTGACTACCCTCCCTCTGCTCAACCCAAACTGTCTGCTATCACAGGTATCATTCCAGCTGACTACCCTCCCTCTGCTCAAGCCATACTGTCTGCTATCACAACTATCATTCCAGCTGACTACCCTCCCTCTGCTCAACCCAAACTGTCTGCTATCACAGGTATCATTCCAGCTGACAACCCTCCCTCTGCTCAACCCAAACTGTCTGCTATCACAGGTATCATTCCAGCTGACAACCCTCCCTCTGCTCAACCCAAACTGTCTGCTATCACAGGTATCATTCCAGCTGACTACCCTCCCTCTGCTCAACCCAAACTGTCTGCTATCACAGGTATCATTCCAGCTGACAACCCTCCCTCTGCTCAACCCAAACTGTCTGCTATCACAGGTATCATTCCAGCTGACTACCCTCCCTCTGCTCAACCCAAACTGTCTGCTATCACAGGTATCATTCCAGCTGACAACCCTCCCTCTGCTCAACCCAAACTGTCTGCTATCACAGGTATCATTCCAGCTGACAACCCTCCCTCTGCTCAACCCAAACTGTCTGCAATCACAGGTATCATTCCAGCTGACAACCCTCCCTCTGCTCAACCCAAACTGTATGCTATCACAGGTATCATTCCAGCTGACAACCCTCCCTCTGCTCAACTCAAACTGTCTGCTATCACAGGTATCATTCCAGCTGACAACCCTCCCTCTGCTCAACCCAAACTGTCTGCTATCACAGGTATCATTCCAGCTGACAACCCTCCCTCTGCTCAACCCAAACTGTCTGCTATCACAGGTATCATTCCAGCTGACAACCCTCCCTCTGCTCAACCCAAACTGTCTGCTATCACAGGTATCATTCCAGCTGACAACCCTCCCTCTGCTCAACCCAAACTGTCTGCTATCACAGGTATCATTCCAGCTGACAACCCTCCCTCTGCTCAACCCAAACTGTCTGCTATCACAGGTATCATTCCAGCTGACAACCCTCCCTCTGCTCAACCCAAACTGTCTGCTATCACAGGTATCATTCCAGCTGACAACCCTCCCTCTGCTCAACCCAAACTGTCTGCTATCACAGGTATCATTCCAGCTGACAACCCTCCCTCTGCTCAACCCAAACTGTCTGCTATCACAGGTATCATTCCAGCTGACAACTCTCCCTCTGCTCAACCCAAACTGTCTGCTATCACAGCTATCATTCCAGCTGACAACCCTCCCTCTGCTCAACCCAAACTGTCTGCTATCACAGGTATCATTCCAGCTGACAACCCTCGCTCTGCTCAAGCCATACTGTCTGCTATCACAGCTATCATTCCAGCTGACAACCCTCCCTCTGCTCAACCCAAACTGTCTGCTATCACAGGTATCATTCCAGCTGACAACCCTCCCTCTGCTCAAGCCATACTGTCTGCTATCACAGCTATCATTCCAGCTGACAACCCTCCCTCTGCTCAACCCAAACTGTCTGCTATCACAGGTATCATTCCAGCTGACAACCCTCCCTCTGCTCAACCCAAACTGTCTGCTATCACAGGTATCATTCCAGCTGACAACCCTCCCTCTGCTCAAGCCATACTGTCTGCTATCACAGCTATCATTCCAGCTGACAACCCTCCCTCTGCTCAACCCAAACTGTCTGCTATCACAGCTATCATTCCAGCTGACAACCCTCGCTCTGCTCAAGCCATACTGTCTGCTATCACAGCTATCATTCCAGCTGACAACCCTCCCTCTGCTCAACCCAAACTGTCTGCTATCACAGGTATCATTCCAGCTGACAACCCTCCCTCTGCTCAAGCCATACTGTCTGCTATCACAGCTATCATTCCAGCTGACAACCCTCCCTCTGCTCAACCCAAACTGTCTGCTATCACAGGTATCATTCCAGCTGACAACCCTCCCTCTGCTCAACCCAAACTGTCTGCTATCACAGGTATCATTCCAGCTGACAACCCTCCCTCTGCTCAAGCCATACTGTCCGCTATCACAGCTATCATTCCAGCTGACAATCCTCCCTCTGCTCAAGCCATACTGTCTGCTATCACAGCTATCATTCCAGCTGACAACCCTCCCTCTCCTCAACCCATACCTATTATTATTATTATTATTATTATTGTTCTAGATAAGTGAAGATGTCTCTCTGGTTGTGTTTGCCCTGCAACAGGCCATACTGTAACTTACCCCCCTCCCCCCTCCTCCTATACATGAAATTAGTTTAAAACAAAAAAAAATTCAAATTATTGTATAATTTTTGTTGTATTATCTGTGGATTTGTTGCCCCTACCAACGAACAGATCTGGGATCCTCCTTATCATAGATGTAAAGATGCTGGGGGGCAGTTTGTAAGTTGATGTTTCATCTCCCTTTTCTCATCTTTAATATTCTTTTGTTTGCATGTTTACATACTGTTTGTCTGTCATTTCAACTAATCAGCATTACATTTACGTTTGTTTTTAGGATGTCTATGTAAAAGTTGATTAGACTAATTGTCTAATTTGATTTAGAGTAAAAATGTTTGTAGTAATCAATGTTCCCTCTAAACTGCACTTGTACGCGGCCGCGCAGGTCACCCTGGGACTGCCACGGAGAATAAATATCAGCCCACACAGAGAAGCACGAGATTGAACTTCACTCACCTTTCTAGTTTCCCCTTTAATTAATTCTATCAAAGTTTCCCTCTACTGTGGTAATTGTGATTGAATCAATGCAATATTAGCCACTTTCAATGAAACATACCGACACAAAACAAACGGTGCAAGATATTTTCTTGTAGGCAGAGTATATTTGAGTAGTATTCTATTGCATTGACAGCCAAGACTCAGGCCCATACTCTACACAGACCGGTGCGCCATAACCAATCAGAGCTGCAGTATCCCTATATGCAAATAGACCCTTACTATATATGGATCTGTGCCCTTCACTTTGAACTGGACTGTGTTTACAGCATGAGTGGTTCCGAGTAGATTTGCTTGTTTTAAGATCAAAGCGAGAGCTGCATGTAGCTACGTGTGCATATTTGTTCATATCCTTTGACAGTTAGTGAGTTATTAGCCCAGTTATAGATAATGTGTAGTCAGCAATAGGGGATTGATTTCTTCCTGCAAGAGCACAAAATGTGCACATTTCTAGACATCTTTGTAAAGCAAGTCAGGTAAAGAGCATTTTTTCTGTCTTAAAGGGGAAGTGTTGTATTTTGAGACAGTCTTGAATAAGCTAAGTGGCCAATAGGCAGAGGGTAGCATAATTTTGTCTTATTCTCTGTAATAATGGAATGGGAATAATAACCAATTTTATTTTGTGAAGTGGTTTCTTGCATCAAACAACACAACAACATGTTCAGTCACCTTGTCTGAAGGAAAAGTGGTTAAACAGGTTAATGTAAATCCCAACATTTTTTTTTTCAAAAGTCTCATGGAATGTAGGCCTATATTGAACACCACACATTGGCTGCTACTGTAGGCTGAATGATAGAACAACTATTTCCATGTTAAAATGTTATGGGATGCATTTCTCCATTGTTTTTGATGGTAGGCCACTCTGGCAAGCCTACGTTATGATCAAACAGCCACAGTAGTCTACTTGGCCAATGTTATAACTGTAACTTGAAGCGGGTACAGCCTCAGTGTTCACAGTAAACACTCGCCAGAAGGTGCCAGAAATACGTGCCAGAAGTTTGCGCTCAGCAGACCTGAAACTTGCTCAGTGCCACATTCATGGAGGGAGCATTGGTAGTAAGCATGCCGCTTTATTGAAATCACAAATACGGAAGTTACGTAATAAGTAATAACTATCTTCACATTCAAACAAATATTTTATAAAATTAAGTTTTTGAGCAGGAAGTTGCATAATTGAATTAACTATAAATGCGGAAGCTAGTTTGATCAATTATCAATACACAGTATTATAATCAACTGAGATTAAGGAAGCAATTAATTCATCTCACTTTAATATCAATGGAAAATATATATATATATATTTTTTTATTTTATTTCACCTTTATTCAACCAGGTAGGCTAGTTGAGAACAAGTTCTCATTTGCAACTGCGTCCTGGCCAAGATAAAGCATAGCAGTGTGAACAGATAACACAGAGTTACACATGGAGTAAACAATTAACAAGTTAATAACACAGTAGAAAAAAAGGGGAGTCTATATACATTGTGTGCAAAAGGCATGAGGAGGTAGGCCAATAATTACAATTTTGCAGATTAACACTGGAGTTATAAATGATCATATGGTCATTTGCAGGTAGAGATATTGGTGTGCAAAAGAGCAGAAAAGTAAATAAATAAAAACAGTATGGGGATGAGGTAGGTGAAAATGGGTGGCTATTTAGCAATAGACTATGTACAGCTGCAGCGATCGGTTAGCTGCTCAGATAGCAGATGTTTGAAGTTGGTGAGGGAGGTAAAAGTCTCCAACTTCAGCGATTTTTGCAATTCGTTCCAGTCACAGGCAGCAGAGTACTGGAACGAAAGGCGGCCAAATGAGGTGTTGGCTTTAGGGATGATCAGTGAGATACACCTGCTGGAGCGCGTGCTACGAATGGGTGTTGCCATCGTGACCAGTGAACTGAGATAAGGCGGAGCTTTACCTAGCATGGACTTGTAGATGACCTGGAGCCAGTGGGTCTGGCGACGAATATGTAGCGAGGGCCAGCCGACTAGAGCATACAAGTCGCAGTGGTGGGTGGTATAAGGTGCTTTAGTGACAAAACGGATGGCACTGTGATAAACTGCATCCAGTTTGCTGAGTAGAGTGTTGGAAGCAATGATGACATCGCCGAAGTCGAGGATCGGTAGGATAGTCAGTTTTACTAGGGTAAGTTTGGCCTTCACCAGGTAGGCCAGTTGAGAACAAGTTCTCATTTACAACTGCGACCTGGCCAAGATAAAGCAAAGCAGTGCGACACAAACAACACAGAGCTACACATGGAATAAATAATCGTACAGTCAATAACACAATAGAAAAATCTGTGTATAGTGTTCGCAAGATAAGTAAGGAGGTAAGGCAATAAATATTACAATAGTGGCAAAGTAATTACAATTTAGCAATTTACACTGGAGTGATATATGTGCAGATGAGGATGTGCAAGTAGAAATACAGGTGTGCAAAAGAGCAGAAAAACAAAAACAATATGGGGATGAGGTAGGTAGTTGGTTGGCTGGGCTATTTACAGATGGGCTGTGTACAGCTGCAGCGATCGGTAAACTGCTCTGATAGCTGACGCTTAAAGTTAGTGAGGGAGATATACCTCTCCAACTTCAGTGATTTTTGCAATTTGTTCCAGTCATTGGCAGCTGAGAACTGGAAGAAAAGGGGGCCAAAGGAGGTGTTGGCTTTGGCAGATGACCTGTGAAATATACCTGCTGGAACGCGTGTTACGATTGGGTGTTGCTATGGTGACCAGTGAGCTGAGATAAGGCAGGGCTTTACCTAGCAAAGACTTCTAGATGACCTGGAGCCAGTGGGTTTGGCGACGAATATGTAGCGAGGACCAGCCAACGACAGCATACAGGTCGCAGTGGTGGGTAGCATATGGGGCTTTGGTGACGTTGTGTTAGCTAATCCAAGTTTATCATTTTAAAAGGCTATTTGATCAATAGAAAACCCTTTTGCAATTATGTTAGCACAGCTGAAAGCTATTGTGCTGATTTAAAGAAGCATTACAACTGGCCTTCTTTAGACTAGTTGAGTATCTGCAGCGTCAGCATTTGTGGGTTCGATTGCATGCACAAAATGGCCAGAAACAAAGATCTTTCTTCTAAAACTCGTCAGTCTATTCTTGTTCTGAGAAATGAATTGCCAACAAACTGAAGATCTCGTGCAACGCTGTGTACTACTCCCTTCACAGAACAGTACAAACTGGATCGAACCAGAATAGAATGAGGAGTGGGTGGCCCCGGTGCACAACTGAGCAAGAGGACAAGTACATTAGAGCGTCTAGTTTGAGAAATAGATGCCTCACAAGTCCTCAACTGGCAGCTTCAGTAAATAGTACCCGCAAAACACCAGTCTCAACGTCAACAGTGAAGAGGCAACTCCGAGATGCTGGACTTCTAGGCAGACTTCATTGCTCCAGACCACCGCAAGGGGGAGTTAGAGCACTCATGCAACTGGGTCCAAAGGTTTTTATATGACCAATCATATCAAGTGGTTCCAATGAGAAGGTTTGGGATGAGTTAGACAGCAGAGTGATCTGGAAAAGTAGCCAACAAGTGCTCAGCATATGTGGGAACTCCTTTAATTAAGACTGTTGGAAAAGCGTTCCCCATGAAGTTGGTTGAGAGAATTCCAAGAGTGTGCAAAGCTGTCTTCAAGGCAAAGGGTGGCTACTTTGTAGAATCTCAAATATAAAATATGTTGGCCACTAGATGGTATCTATCATGACACCTTTGATTGAGTATCCAGCATTCCAGCATTAAACCTCTGATTAAGTATCCAGCATTCCAGCATTAAACCTCTGATTGTGTATTCAGGAGTCTAGCATTAAACCGCTGAGTATCCAGTAGTCTAGCACTAAACCTCTGATTATCCAACAGTCTAGCATTACACCTCTGATTATCCAGCATTCCAGCATTAAACCTCTGAGTATCCAGTAGTCTAGCATTAAACCTCTGATTATCCAGCATTCCAGCATTAAACCTCTGATTAAGTATTCAGCAGTCTAGCATTAAACCTCTGATTGAGTATCCAGTAGTCTAGCATTAAACCTCTGATTGAGTATCCAGTAGTCTAGCATTAAACCTCTGATTGAGTATCCAGCAGTCTAGCATTAAACCTCTGAGTATTCAGCAGTCTAGCATTAAACCTCTGAATTTCCAGTATTCTAGCGTTAAACCTCTCACAAGATTGACTAGTCGATATTAATTTACTTTGTTGCTATCTAAGCTAATGAGGTGGGTATCTTTAATGACTCCACCCCCCTCCCCTGATGAAATGTTACATTTAGTTGGTCTTATACCAGTTTAATCACAGTGTAAATACTGCTGTAGAAACATGGTGTTACAAGTGTAATAAATTGTTACTTACTTGGTGTTACTTATGTTTGTTGTTTGATTACGGAAGTTTCAACAAACTCTCAATGCCATATTGATATTTGTTTATAGATGACACTAAAATGGTCTGTTCGCTTTGACTCTCTTTGTTTCCACAGAACTGTGGGTGGCAAGAACTATCAAACCCGGCTGAACATGTGAGCTACCATCCAGTCTACAACAAGGAACAATGTCTCGAGTCACAACCCGCTCAGACCTACACACCTCCTGTTACCTTCTTACCCCAGAACCCCTACACACATCCTCTCTCAAACAACCCCCTGTACCCCGCCAGCTATCCCGCCCAAGGTCAGGGCGAGGCTCCCCGGCCCCTATTCCCTAAGGAGCAGTCCGTGTGACCCACTTATATATTTACAGCACTGTAAGAGACATCATCATTCTGAAATACACCAAGCTACACCAAGCTTTGCTGTAAGGGTTTCTATGCTATGCCCCTGCCCCATCACCACCACTGTCTCTCTGTCTGTCCTATGAGCCTGATGATGGAGTGGGCATCCCCTGCTATGATGGAAGTGTCAGTTGTTTGTGGACAAGAAAACCTTGTGTGTTGTGCACTGCATGTTCCACCGAGGCTATCAGTAGGACCCCTCATCTTGTTCTGCTATTATAGACACCTTCTCACTCCACTTCACCTCACTGTCCTAATGGATCTCTGTTCTTCAACCTTTACTCTCTACTTCACATGGACCTAGCTATCTCACTGTCTTCACCTCACTGTCCTAATGGATCTCTGTTCTTCAACCTTTACTCTCTGCTTCACATGGACCTAGCTATCTCACTGTCTTCACCTCACTGTCCTAATGGATCTCTGTTCTTCAACCTTTACTCTCTACTTCACATGGACCTAGCTATCTCACTGTCTTCACCTCACTGCCCTATTGGGTTGATTTTTGTCAACCAAAAAAAATGTATGTGAAGAAATATGTACACCCCCTGGAAAGTGGTCATTATTATTATTATTTGTATCTATATATATATATATATTTGGACACATGGACATTTGAGTTAAATTCATTGATAAAGGTAACCGAATATTTACTAAGAAAATGTTATGCAGTTAATATAAACAAAAATGCAATGTCCTTATGCAGAAAACGTGAGTATACCCCTTCCTTTACAATGGCTGAACTTAGAATCAGGTGCAACAAAAAAGGTGCATTAAGGAAGTCATTAGAGAGAACCTTGGGAGGGTCCAGCCTTCCATAAAGATTAGAAACTTGGTTTTAACCATATGGCTGTCTGGTTACACATCATGCCAAGATCAAAAGACCTCTGAGGCCCTCAGAAGAAACATTATTGATGCCCATGAGTCTGGGAAGGGTTACATATCCATTTCCACACAATCTGAAGTACATCGTTCCACTGTCCGACGGATCATCCACAAATGGAGAAAATTCCAGACCACTGGCAACCTACATAGGACAGGTCTTCCCACCAAAATTAACCCAAGAGCTGACCGAAAGAAAGAATATCAAGACACCACTGCCGTTTGCCAGACAACACCTGGGTAAAGACCACAACTACTAGAACAATGTGCTCTGGACAGATGAGTCAACGGTGGAGTTGTTTGGCCGCAATGCTAGAAGCCACATTTGATGAAAACGAAACACTGCCTTTGAACAGAATAACCTCATACCAACAGTAAAGCATGGAGACTGTGGCATTATGGTTTGGGGCTGCTTTGCTGCCTCAGGGCCTGGTCAACATCATTGAGTCAACCATGAATTCCATACTGTAACAGAGAATTCCTGAGGAGAATGTGAGGCCATCTGTCAAAAGTTGAAAATGAACCGAATATGGATCTTCCAACAGGACAATGATCCAAAACACACAAGCAAAGCTACAACAGAATGGCAAAAAAATAAGAAATGGAGGGTTATGGAATGGCCGAGTCAAAGCCCAGATCTCAATCCTGTAGAAATGAAGGGTTATGGAATGGCCGAGTCAAAGCCCAGATCTCAATCCTGTAGAAATGGAGGGTTATGGAATGGTCGAGTCAAAGCCCAGATCTCAATCCTGTGGAAATGGAGGGTTATGGAATGGCCGAGTCAAAGCCCAGATCTCAATCCTGTAGAAATGGAGGGTTATGGAATGGTCGAGTCAAAGCCCAGATTTCAATCCTGTAGAAATGGAGGGTTATGGAATGGCCGAGTCAAAGCCCAGATCTCAATCCTGTAGAAATGGAGGGTTATGGAATGGCCGAGTCAAAGCCCAGATCTCAATCCTGTAGAAATGGAGGGTTATGAAATGGCAGAGTCAAAACCCAGATCTCAGTCCTGTCCAAATGGAGGGTTATGGTATGGCCAAGTCAAAGCTCAGATCTCAGTCCTGTAGAAATGCTTCCGGGGGATTTGAAGCAGGCCGTGCATGCCAGAAAGCCCTGGAACATAACACAGTTGAATCAGTACTGTAAAGAAGAGTGGGCAGACATTACTCCCAGTCGATGTAAGAGACTAACAGACAGTTACTAGAAATGGCTACATTAAGTTATTTCAGCCAAAGGCGGAAACACCAGCTATTGAAGCTAGGGGTGCACTTATTTTTTGTGCACTATGGAATTGCATTTCTGTAGTTTTTTGATGAATAAATGATCTCCAAGTTGAGTCTTTCAGTGTCATGTTTTAAATGAGGTTATCTTTGTCAGGAGCGTTGAAGTGAAGATGACATATACATCTGTCCAAATAAATACAACAAAGACAACCTTCCGGGGGTTACTTACTTTTTACCATGACTGTACACCATGGTGTAACTCAAGATTTTATTATACTATTTTACCTTTTCTCTTCCCACAGTAGTAGTGACCTCGTTTCTCTTCCCACAGTAGTAGTGACCTCGTTTCTCTTCCCATAGTAGTAGTGACCTCTTTCTCTTCCCACAGTAGTAGTGACCTCTTTCTCTTCCCACAGTAGTAGTGACCTATTTTCTCTTCCCACAGTAGTAGTGACCTATTTTCTCTTCCCACAGTAGTAGTGACCTCTTTTCTCTTCCCACAGTAGTAGTGATCTCTTTCTCTTCCCACAGTAGTAGTGAACTCTTTCTCTTCCCACAGTAGTAGTGACCTCTTTCTCTTCCCACTGTAGTAGTGATCTCTTTCTCTTCCCACTGTAGTAGTGACCTCGTTTCTCTTCCCACAGTAGTAGTGAACTCTTTTCTCTTCCCACTGTAGTAGTGACCTCTTTCTCTTCCCACAGTAGTAGTGACCTCGTTTCTCTTCCCACAGTAGTAGTGAACTCTTTTCTCTTCCCACTGTAGTAGTGACCTCTTTCTCTTCCCACAGTAGTAGTGACCTCTTTCTCTTCCCACTGTAGTAGTGACCTCGTTTCTCTTCCCACAGTAGTAGTGAACTCTTTTCTCTTCCCACTGTAGTAGTGACCTCGTTTCTCTTCCCACTGTAGTAGTGACCTCGTTTCTCTTCCCACAGTAGTAGCGACCTCTTTTCTCGTCCCACATTAGTAGTGAACTATTTTCTCGTCCCACAGTAGTAGTGAACTATTTTCTCTAGGTTAGTATACACTTTTGTATGTATTGCTTTTTGTTTTATGTTTGTTAAAACTAATTAGCTTGCTTCTTTATAAATACTTACATGTATGTGTGATTGAGTGTGTATGTACTGTTACTTCGTCACCATTGGTTTTAGTAATAATAAATATTGAATATTGAATAAATATTGATAGTGAATGACAGGATATCTAAACAGGATAATTTGCAGTTCATCCTAGATTACTCCTCACAATCTCCACACCATATATAACAACAAGCTAATGGTTCTAGACCAATCTAAGTACTGTTTTAGTTTTTTTATATATATAATTTACTGGTAGTTGCCAAAGAAATAGAGCATGCCAGGGTTGGGGTCAATACCATTTCAAATCCAGTCAATTCAGGAAGTACACTCAAATTCCAATTATCTTCAATGCTTTTCAATGAGAAATGGTATTGACCCCAATCCTGGAGAATACCATATTGTAGTTCATGACAGCATACCATATTGTAGTTCATGACAGCATACCATATTGTAGTTCATGACAGCATACCATACTGTAGTTCATGACAGCATACCATATTGTAGTTCATGACAGCATACCATACTGTAGTGCATGACAGCATGCCATACTGTAGTTCATGACAGCATACCATACTGTATTTCATGACAGCATACCATACTGTAGTTCATGACAGCATACCATACTGTAGTTCATGACAGCATGCCATACTGTAGTTCATGACAGCATACCATACTGTATTTCATGACAGCATACCATACTGTAGTTCATGACAGCATACCATATTGTAGTTCATGACAGCATGCCATACTGTAGTTCATGACAGCATACCATATTGTAGTTCATGACAGCATGCCATACTGTAGTTCATGACAGCATACCATACTGTAGTTCATGACAGCATGCCATACTGTAGTTCATGACAGCATACCATACTGTAGTTCATGACAGCATAGTTTGTGACATGTTCATTTGTTTTCATGACAACGTCCATTTTGTCTGCTGGGAAGGGATGTAGATGCTTTGAAATGGACAATACTTTCCCAGTTTACGTCAACAGCGCTGGCTTGCTCTCCATATCTGTATGTGAAATAGCTCAACTCAGAGATGTAGTGAGGTCCATTGTGTTTTGTGGCGTATAACAAAGTTATTATAAGGAAGGACTTCCTCAGACTGGCAGGTCCAATAGACAAATTTGACAATCAAACACCAACCAGGGCTGTATTCAAAGAACTTGAATGAGTGAACATTGATTTCTTGGTGTATTTTAGAAATGTGATTTTGCTGTAATGTTTTGATGATAGCTTGAGGGTGGTCAGGAGACAACTTCAACCCACACCTCTCTCTGTCAGATAGCTTGAGGGTGGTCAGGAGACTACTTCAACCCACACCTCTCTCTGTCTGATAGCTTGAGGGTGGTCAGGAGACAACTTCAACCCACACCTTTCTCTGTCAGATAGCTTGAGGGTGGTCAGGAGACTACTTCAACCCACACCTCTCTCTGTCTGATAGCTTGAGGGTGGTCAGGAGACAACTTCAACCCACACCTTTCTCTGTCAGATAGCTTGAGGGTGGTCAGGAGACTACTTCAACCCACACCTCTCTCTGTCTGATAGCTTGAGGGTGGTCAGGAGACAACTTCAACCCACACCTTTCTCTGTCAGATAGCTTGAGGGTGGTCAGGAGACTACTTCAACCCACACCTCTCTCTGTCTGATAGCTTGAGGGTGGTCAGGAGACAACTTCAACCCACACCTTTCTCTGTCAGATAGCTTGAGGGTGGTCAGGAGACTACTTCAACCCACACCTCTCTCTGTCTGATAGCTTGAGGGTGGTCAGGAGACAACTTCAACCCACACCTTTCTCTGTCAGATAGCTTGAGGGTGGTCAGGAGACTACTTCAACCCACACCTCTCTCTGTCTGATAGCTTGAGGGTGGTCAGGAGACTACTTCAACCCACACCTTTCTCTGTCTGATTTCAAGATTTTTGAACATGGTTTTTAGAATTATTTTGATATAAAGAGTTTCAAATCAAAAGATCTAACGCTCATCTTGCAGAGAATAGCATGTTATTGTATTTGAGAATGATCAGTAACTAACAATACTAATCCAGGTATGTTACATAGGTCCAGGCTACTTAGGACCAGGCTGCGTAGGACCAGGCTACGTAGGACCAGGCTACGTAGGACCAGGCTACTTAGGACCAGGCTGCGTAGGACCAGGCTGCGTAGGACCAGGCTGCGTAGGACCAGGCTACTTAGGACCAGGCTACGTAGGACCAGGCTGCGTAGGACCAGGCTACGTAGGACCAGGCTGCGTAGGACCAGGCTGCGTAGGACCAGGCTACGTAGGACCAGGCTACGTAGGACCAGGCTACGTAGGACCAGGCTGCGTAGGACCAGGCTGCGTAGGACCAGGCTACGTAGGACCAGGCTGCGTAGGACCAGGCTGCGTAGGACCAGGCTGCGTAGGACCAGGCTGCGTAGGACCAGGCTGCGTAGGACCAGGCTGCGTAGGACCAGGCTACACTGTGACAATGCTGATTTCAGACCATAAGCTTATGTGTTTGAACTGAGAGCCAGTTAGAAGCTATTACAACCGAAATACGACTGTCACACAAATACAACCCAGAGTTCAGTGTTTTACCATGTCAGTTGTATATTCTTAAAAAAAGAAACTAATTGTGTTTGTGCTCAATGTAAAAGAAAGAAACTGATTAACCCCTAGAGGTTTTTGAAGGTAATAAAATGTAACTTGTAAACAGTGGTTCTTGGGATAGAGTAACATTTTGTGTGAGACTTTCTCCTTTTTGACCTTGTTGTCTTGCGAAGTCTCTATATGTGTGCTAGTATTTCGTTAGGTGTGCCAGTGGTTTCTAGTTGGTCTGAAACTGCTGATGAAGTGTATTACTGCTGTAAAATGCCGCTGTATGGAAACACTGGAACACATCCTGATCATGTAACACCATTACTATTGCTGATCTCCTCCACTTCCTTCTCCTCTTCTTTCTCCTCCTCCTTCTTCTTCTTCTCCACATCCTCCTTCTCCTCCTCCTCCACATCCTCCTCCTCCACTTCCTCCTCCTATTCCTTGTCCTCTTCCTCCACATCCTCCTCCACATCATCATCCTCCTCGTTCACATCCTCCATATCCTCCTCCTCCTCATCATCATCATCATCCTCCTCCACATCCTCTTCTTCCTCCTCCTCCTCCTCCTCCTCCTCCACATCCTCTTCCTCCTCCACATCCCCTTCCTCCTCCTCCTCATCCTCCTATGCCTCCTTCTATTATTATTGTATTATTTGCAATATAAGCTACAAACTGCTGCATTTGTGGACACTAAACAGTTATGTTGTCCGCGGTATTGGAGAAACAATTGTCCAACAATTGCTCTCTAACTTGTGTTAGCGATAGATTTTCACAATAACCTTTACCATGTTACAGAGTTTTATAAAACTAACTTTGTAGTGCCCATAACTAAACATTATACTGTATATGCCTCTTATTGCATTGAAATGTAGTTATTTTGAATGTTCTACTGAAGATGACTGCCATGCATCTACTTTCCGTCTCTTTCCTCTGGTTTCACATATGAAGTGTTTTCCGTGGAAAGGGGATCTGGTCTGATCTGGATCAATGTGGAAATATGAACTTGTAATCATTGTGAGTGTTGCCACTGCTAGGGAACTCTAAAATACTGTTTGAGACACTTCAACTTAGATTTTTTTACATGGGTTTATGTTTGATGTAAATATTAACAATGTATCTGATGTGTGAAAAGAAACTGAGGCAGTTAAACATTAAACGTCATGTTGTGTTGTTTGTAATCTTTGTTTATTTAACTCACCAGTCAGAAACCCCACTGTACAGTTTATATGACCTTACCTTCGTTCAAAGGAGTCAGTGAGTGTCACATCCCATATTGAATTCCAGTAATGGACACACATGGAAAGCTGAATTTATGTCACACTAATAACAGGAACCAGGGATGGGACATGAGTAAGCTGAATTTATGTCACACTAATAACAGGAACCAGGGATGGGACATGAGTAAGCTGAATTTATTTCACACTAATAACAGGAAACAGGGATGGGATATGAGTAAGCTGAATTTATGTCACACTACAAAGGGACGTCAGAGTACAAAAATCAGTTTAAGTACAAAAACTCAATTTAACCTTGCGCAATACACTAGATGCAGTCGTACCCCTAAAAACATTTGTCATAAGAAACTAGCTCCCTGGTATACAGAAAATACCTAAGCTCTGAAGCAAGCTTCCGGAAAATTGGAACGGAAATGGCGTCACTCCAAACTGGAAGTCTTCCGACTGTCACGTTCGTCATAATGACGAGACCAAGGCACAGCGTGAGTAGAGTTCCACATAATTTTAATAAACTGAAACTCACCTAACAAAACAACAAACAACCAAACGAAACGTGAAGCTACTGATGTGCACTAAGGCAAATATACATAGACAAGATCCCACAACACAAATGAGGAAAATGGCTACCTAAATATGATCCCTAATCAAAGACAACGATAAACAGCTGTCTCTGATTGGGAACCATATCATGCCAACATAAACATACAACCGCCCCCACCCCCAAAGGTGCGGACTTCCGGCCGCAAACCTGAACCTATAGGGGGGCGTCCGGGTGGGCATCTACCCTCGGTGGCGACTCCAGTTCTGGATGCAGCCCCACTTCCTTCCGCTGATCCCTCTGCTTTTGTGGAACTGCACCGTGGATCATTGCCGGAGGCTCTGGACTGGAGCTCGTTGCTAGAGGCCCCGGACTGGGGACCGTCGCTGAAGACCCCGGACTGGGGACTGCCGCTGGAGGCCCCGGACTGGGTACCGTCGCTGGAGGCCCCGGACTGGGTATCGTCGCTGGAGGCCCCGGACTGGGGACCGTCGCTGAAGACCCCGGACTGGGGACCGCCGCTGGAGGCCCCGGACTGGGTACCGTCGCTGGAGGCCCCGGACTGGGTACCATCGCTGGAGGCCCCGGATTGGGTATCGTCGCTGGAGGCCCCGGACTGGGGACCGTCGCCGGAGGTTCCGGACTGTGGAACTGTCGCCGGAGGTTCCGGACTGTGGAACTGTCGCCAGTAGCTCCGGACTGGGAACTGTCGCCGGAAACTCTGTACTGGGAACTGTCGCCAGAAGCTC
Source organism: Oncorhynchus clarkii lewisi (assembly GCF_045791955.1). Classification (NCBI taxonomy): domain Eukaryota; kingdom Metazoa; phylum Chordata; class Actinopteri; order Salmoniformes; family Salmonidae; genus Oncorhynchus; species Oncorhynchus clarkii. Next base: position 51,451,889 of record NC_092173.1, read on the forward strand.
TGGTCTGTGGAGGCGCACTGGAGGTCTGATGCGTGGGACCGGTACAGGTGGCACCGAGCTGACGACACGCACCTCAGGGCGAGTGCGGAGAAGAGGCACAGGACGTACTGGACTGTGGAGGCTCAATGCATCCTGGCTGGATGCTCACTTTAGCTCGATAAGTGCGGGGTGCTGGCACTGGACGTACTGGGCTGTGAAGGTGTACTGGCGATACAGTACGCAGAGCCGGCGCAGGATATCCTGGTCCGAAGAGGTGTACTGGAGACCAGTAGCACAACCCGTTCTGTCTGGATGCCCACTCTAGCGCGGCAAATGCGGGAGCTGGAATAGAGCGCACCAGGCTAAGAATGCGCACTGGCGACACCGTGCGCATCACTGCATTACACAGTGCCTGACCAGTCACCCGCTCCCCACGGTAAGCACGGTGAGTTGGCTCCGGTCTAAACCCTACCTCCGCAAATCTGCCTTTCAGGCTTCCGTGCTAGCCACGTCCCCTCATATCATCGTCGTTCCTCTTTCGCTGCCTCCGCCTGCTTCCATGGCAGGGTCTTGTCCCCTGCCATTACCCCCTCCCGGGCCCAGGATCCCTGCTCCTCTTGAACACACTGCTTGGTCCATTGGTGGTGGGATCTTCTGTCACGTTCGTCATAATGATGAGACCAAGGCGCAGCGTGAGTAGAGTTCCACATCATTTTAATAAACTGAAACTCTCCTAATAAAACAACTAACAACCAAATGAAACGTAACGCTACTGATGTGCACTAAGGCAACTATACATAGACAAGATCCCACAACACAAATTAGGAAAATGGCTATGATAAACAGATAAACAGCTGTCTCTGATTAGGAACCATATCAGGCAGCAGGGTAGCCTAGTGGTTGGAGCGTTGGACTAGTAACCGGAATGTTGCAAGTTCAAACACCTGAGCTGACAAGGTACAAATCTGTCGTTCTGCTCCTGAACAGGCAGTTAACCCACTGTTATTAGGCCGTCATTGAAAATAAATAAAAATTCTTAACTTCTTGAATCTAGGAGGCACTATTTTCATTTTTGGAAAAATAACGTTCCCTAAGTAAACGGGCTATTTTGTCAGGTCAAGATGCTAGAATATGGATATAATTGACAGCTTCGGATAGAAAACACTCTAAAGTTTCCAAAACTGTAAAAATATTGTCTGTGAGTATAACAGAACTGATATTGCAGGCGAAAGCCTGAGAAAAATCCAATCAGGAAGTGACTCTTATTTAGAAACCTTTGCGTTCCTATGCGTCCCTATTGAGCAGTGTTGAGATATCAACCAGATTCCTTTTTCTATGGCTTCCCTAATGTGTCTAGTGTCACAATACATAGTTTCAAGCTTTTATTTTGAAAAATGAGCCTAAACGTCAACATTGCGTCAGTGGTCAGCTGAAGTCTCTCAGAGTGTTTTGTGCATAAAGGACAAATGCGGCCATTGTTTCTCTCTTTCCTACTAAGAAGCCACCTGTCCCGGTTGATATATTATCGAATAGATATTTGAAAAACACCTTGAGGATTGATTATAAACAACGTTTGCCATATTTCTGTCGATATTATGGAGCTAATTTGGAATATTTTTCGGCGTTGTCGTGACCGCAATTTCCGGTCGAATTCTCAGCCAAACATAAAGAACTAACGCAGTTATTTCGGCTACAAAAATAACATTTTTGGTAAATAGGAACATTTGCTATCTAACTGGGAGTCTTGTGAGTGAAAACATCCGAAGCTCATCAAAGCTAAATTATTTAATTTGATTGCTTTTCTGATTTTCGTGACCAGGTTGCCTGCTGTTAGCTAGGCATAATGCTATGCTAGGCTATCGATAAACTTACACAAATGCTTGTCTTGCTTTGGCTGTAAAGCATATTTTCAAAATCTGAGATGACAGGGTGATTAACAAAAGGCTAAGCTGTGTTTCAATATATTTCACTTGTGATTTAATGAATAGGAATATTTTCTAGTAATATTTATGCTAATTAGTGTCAGTTGATGATTACGCACCCGGATCCGGGATGGGTAGTTACAAGATTAACTGACTTGCCAAGTTAAATAAAGGTAAAATAAAATAAATATCAGGCCAACGTACACATACAAAAACCCATAGACATACAAAAACCTTAGACATACAAAAACTAGAGTACCCACCCTAGTCACACCCTGACCTACCCAAAATATATAGAAAAACAGAGATACTGTATCGAAGGTTAGGGCGTCATAGCACTGAGACTGTACTTGTGAAGGTGGTAAATTACTTTTTAATGCTGTCAGACTCAGGAGCTGCATCTGTCCTCATGCTCCTAGACCTTAGTGCTGCTTTTGATACCATCGATCACCACATTCTTTTGGAAAGATTGGAAACCCAAATTGGTCTATACGAACAAGTTCTGGCCTGGTTTAGATCTTATCTGTCGTAAAGATATCAGTTTGTCTCCGTGGATGGTTTATCCTCTGACAAATCAACTGTAAATTTCAGTGATCCTCAAGGTTCCGTTTTAGGACCACTTTAATTTTCACTATATATTTTACCTCTTGGTGATGTCATTTGGAAACATAATGTTAACTTTCACTGCTATGCGGATGACAGAAAGCTGTACATTTCGATGAAACATGGTGAAGCCCCAAAATTGCCCTCCCTGGAAGCCTGTGTTTCAGACATAAGGAAGTGGATGGCTGAAAATGTTCTACTTTTAATCTCAGACAAAACAGAGATGCTTGTTCTAGATCCCAAGAAACAAAGAGTTCTTCTGCTGAAAATTAATCTTGATGGTTGTACAGTCATCTCAAATAAAACTGTGAAGGACCTCGGCGTTACTCTGGGCCCTGATCTCTCATTTGACAAACAAATCAAGACTGTTTCAAGGTCAGATTTTTTCCATCTACGTATGTTAGGAATTTTATGAATAAATGACAAAAAAATATCCCCATTTCAAATAGAACTGTAACTAAGTAAACTTATACTCTGTTTTATTATGTATATCTGATTAACAATATGAGTTCATAAGTGAGGGATTGTGGACTGGAACTGTCAGCTAAGTGGTGATGGATAATGGTGAGGAATCAAGAGTTAATTCAGTTATATTGTGTCATGTGTGTGTGCGCTAGTAGGTCAGAATGAACTTTTAAACCTGCTTTGTCTTGGTCGAAAGGAGGAGATTCATTCTGGAACCAATGTTTTATATTACCATATAACCATATTTTGTATATAAACTGTTATTCGTGGTTACATGGCAGCGCGCTCCGAGAATAACTACTATTATCTATTTTTGATAAGACTGGACTCTATTTAATGCAAAGAAGAATCTGACAAATTCTCATAAAATAGAATAAGTGAATTCAATTAATGAAAACATATTGGAATAATGAAATTATACCGACAATTGGTCCTTCGAGCACATTTCCAAAACTTGCCTCTGTCGTCCGATGGTAGAGCCGAAAGCCGTGCACGGACGGGTCTGGACTCGTTCTTTAAAGACTTGGCCTCTGAATTGAGTTTTAAAGAACAGGCTGGTATATATATTGAAGGTCAACAGAGAAGGTGACGGAATCGAACCGGCATTGCTTTTCCCAGTCTACAGGACGACGGTAAATAGTCTTTATTCTCGAATTTGGGGGGAATGATGAAGGTTATCTTTGAATTAATGTTCTAAAATGTTTAGAGAGAGCTTCATTATTCCAAACAGATTAACATGGTTTTGTATGACCAATATACACAGGATTTTGTATGCACAGTAGGAGTTAGGTCCGCGAAGACCTAAGGCGAAGCGTTACCATAAATAAACTAACCTTAATAACAGAGGTCCGTTTGCCCGAGTTATTAAGCCGGGATATAGTTATAGTAAGTTTTGTTAGATAGGACGGTTGTTTTGTACAAATAGGATAGCCATTAATTCAAAAGACATACCTGAATAAAGTTAACCTAAGTAGTCTATCTGACTATGAAAAGTAGCGGATAGATATATTAAAACAGGTGAGGATAAATTAGGCTTGCTGAGAAGGCAGGGTAATGCTAGGCGAACGGAATAACTGAACCTATTCAATACTGAAATAAATATATCCAAAAGGAGGAGAGGGAAGCCAAAAATAGTGAAGTGAGATAAGAGATATTACAGTACTTAAAAAAAAAAATAATAATTAAAAATTATTTTACCTTTATTTAACCAGGTAGGCAAGTTGAGAACAAGTTCTCATTTACAATTGCGACCTGGCCAAGATAAAGCAAAGCAGTTTGACAGATACAACGACACAGAGTTACACATGGAGTAAAACAAACATACAGTCAATAATACAGTATAAACAAGTCTATATACAATGTGAGCAAATGAGGTGAGAAGGGAGGTAAAGGCAAAAAAGGCCATGGTGGCAAAGTAAATACAATATAGCAAGTAAAACACTGGAATGGTAGTTTTGCAATGGAAGAATGTGCAAAGTAGAAATAAAAATAATGGGGTGCAAAGGAGCTAAATCAATTAATTAAATACAGTTGGGAAAGAGGTAGTTGTTTGGGCTAAATTATAGGTGGGCTATGTACAGGTGCAGTAATCTGTGAGCTGCTCTGACAGTTGGTGCTTAAAGCTAGTGAGGGAGATAAGTGTTTCCAGTTTCAGAGATTTTTGTAGTTCGTTCCAGTCATTGGCAGCAGAGAACTGGAAGGAGAGGCGGCCAAAGAAAGAATTGGTTTTGGGGGTGACCAGAGAGATATACCTGCTAGAGCGTGTGCTACAGGTGGGAGATGCTATGGTGACCAGCGAGCTGAGATAAGGGGGGACTTTACCTAGCAGGGTCTTGTAGATGACATGGAGCCAGTGGGTTTGGCGACGAGTATGAAGCGAGGGCCAGCCAACGAGAGCGTACAGGTCGCAATGGTGGGTAGTATATGGGGCTTTGGTGACAAAACGGATTGCACTGTGATAGACTGCATCCAATTTGTTGAGTAGGGTATTGGAGGCTATTTTGTAAATGACATCGCCAAAGTTGAGGATTGGTAGGATGGTCAGTTTTACAAGGGTATCCTCTGAAACAACCCAAAATAATAGTTAACTAGGGAGTTACGACCCCTGGGTGATGGCTTATAGTTTGTAATGTCAGAACTAATATCCGATCGATAGGCAACGCTTTTGATAAAGTTTCCAGGGAAGAGAATCATATAAATCCATACACATATGGATTGTAATTAGGTAACGGTAAACAGCACATACATAGATCATAGAAATACACACACATAGAAGGTAAAAATAGAAAGGCATAGATAAGTGATTAAATACCATAGCTACTAGTAACGGTAAGGATTTATCAAATATGGGTAGTAAATCCTCAAAGGAGGTCCCGGTATTAACGGGAGACCAGCGATTTATGGAGCAGAAAGATAAGAGAAACATAGAACTCTGTCCAAGATGGAGTAAGCGGTGTGAATTTGATGGGAGTCTGAATATTGAAAAACTAGAATTGCTTATAAAACAGATACATAAGGAATGTGGAAAAGATGTGAAGAAGCAGAATAAACAGGGGTTGTACACAGTCGGAGTTTGGCTTTCAGAAGCAAAAAAGAGAGTTGAGGGTGAAAATAGGAGGAAACCCAAAAAGAGTCAAGATGCGCTGCCCTCCGCTCCCGCAGATGAAAAAGTTAGCCAATTGGGCGGGGGTGAGGGTAACAAACTATATCCTTCTCTTTTTTTTCTTCTCGTTTTAAATAGTTTGTTTGGTTCAAATTGAAAGGCTAATTCATTCAACTTAAAATAAGGACGGAGCAAATTTTGAGGTAAGACGATGTCTGTTCACTAAATGATCTGTTTGAATAATGTATTGGGAATGGAGCACTTTTCAGAAGTTGATAAAAATTCCCAAATAAATTTTTAAAAGTAGCTGTAAGTCAGGGTAGTCAGAAAATATGCTAAAAACTAGCAACATATTCGCTAGGTGGGATCATTGAATTGTGGCGTTCATTGGGCTATATTTGGCTGTAAGAAAGGGAGATCTGAATGTTTGAATCGTGAAACATTGTGATAATGTATTCTGGTGGTAATTAATTCTTGGTTTGTTTATTTGGTTACTGGTTATGGTAAATTTTACGTGTTGATTTTACTTAATTAAACATTGTATTATTGATGTGTTTGAGTAGGAATCCTTCTTCCGGGACGGATGGAAGTTATCTAAAATATGTAAGTTGAAGGAGCCATGGGAGAATATGTTTACATTTTTATTAAATACCTGGGATTAAATTACTGATTTCTTACACTGAGAAATGTATGACATTTGCGACAGAGGGAAAAAGTATTACATTTAGATAATAATGTTATCAGGTTAATTGTATCTAAGGCTAGCATGTTCACTTAAGTATACATATACATTGACGTTGATTAATGATTTGAGGTAAAGATGAATTATCATTAGGTTTGGTTTATAGTTCACTTTTGAGTTTCTGAATCGATGTAGCATAGTGAATGCTCGTTAGGCGTTTTGTGTTTTTTTTTCTGGGAGAATGGGAGTTTTATTGACTCTCTTTTGGATGTTTCCTGGACTATAATCTTGGGGAGAGTGGGTGAGATTGAGGCCATAAATGACCAAAATGAAAAGGGCCTGGAAGTTTTTTGTTTTTTCATTAAGGTTTGCAAATATACATTTACACATAAAACATTTGTTAGGACTATTTGTTTTAGTGCAAAGGTATTTTAAAGGGGCACGCTCACATATGGAGTTTTATGAGTTTTTATTTCATGAGTTTTAATTACACAAGCTAAAGGGATCTTTAATATGTTTAATGTTGTATGGAACATGACTATAAAAGGGTGGTATGACCTTTGACCTTATCATAGCTATCTCTTGGGGTCTGATCAGCCTCAGGGGAGGGCCATTTGGATGATGAATTTGTGGCCATTTGGAATACTAATCTTAAGGTAAATTAATTATAATAGAGTGTATAGCTCTGGGACATAATTATAGTTTGAACCACAGATGAGAAAGTGGTTCAGGATTCTGTTTTAAAACTTTAGGTATGACGTTTTTGAATTGGCTATTATTGATTTGGTATTACAACAGAGAAAATCCTATTTATCATTGATAATACATTTGGACAGGAGATATTTTAAGCCAAATGAAGGAAATTACATAGAAAAATAGTGATTTTATAAGCGTTAGAATTATTAATGAAAATAAATAAGTTTCAGTTCTTAGGGGTGATAAATTACTGTAGATAAGTTATTCCACACTATGCAACATATATTAAATTATTGATGAAACTGATTTTAAGGTTAATTCATGTTATTGTCAGATAAAATACTGTGGACCCCTGAAGGAAAGAGCTTATTAGTATAGGAAGGATTTGATATGGTTAGCATTTGTTTTGGCTTTGTTTGACTATTAGGAGTTTTTTTTAAATAGTATTGAATTTAACAGGGATATATGACATCTGTGTTGATTTAGGATCATTGTTAGGATCAAGATAGATTGATTAAAGGTATATAAGGACTTTAGAGATTGTCACTAATAGACATGTTTTTTCTAAAATCAATGATTTTAGATAAAGTCAAACAGTGATACACTTAGTGGTATTTGAAAGATAGGAGAGAAAAGGGTCACTGTTTAAATCGATAAATATATATTTAAGAACATATATAAGTAGCACAGATACTTCTTAAAGTAGATAAGACACTTGACAGAGAATTGATACAGGATAGATATAGATGGACGCCCAAGGGAGAATTGGACATGTGGAGGATGAAATGGGCGCTCCTACATGATGATGTCAGACATAAGGATAATTTACTAACAAGTAGGCATAGAAGTTAAAGATAGAACAAATGAGAAACTATTTGTTAAAACCTGTTATGGCAAGGCAATCCCCGAGGGGAACTCCACCCCCCCCCCCCCCATTCAGCTGAAAAGGAAGGGAAGGGAATTCAAAAATATTCTTTAGAAATATTTAACTTTCACACATTAACAAGTCCAATACCTCAAATGAAAGATAAACATCTTGTTCATCTACCCATCATGTCCGATTCTTAAAATGTTTTACAGCGAAAACACAACATATATTTATGTTAGACCACCAACAAATCAAAGGAAAAACGCAGCCATTTTTTCCAGCCGAAGGTAGTCACAAAAGCAGGATTAGAGATCAAACGAATCACTAACCTTTTGAAAATGTTCATCAGATGACACTCATATGACATGTTACACAATACATTTATGTTTTGTTCGATAATATGCATATTTATATCCACAAATCTACAATTACATGCCATGTTCAGTAATGCCTCCAAAATATCCAGAGGAATTATAGAAAGCTAGGCCAGATAACAGAAATACTCATCATAAACTTTTACTAAAGATACATGTTCTACATATAACTAAAGATACACTGGTTCTTAATGCAACCGCTGCGTCAGATTTTTTTTTTTAAATTAGAGAAAAAGCCTACCATGCAATAATCTGAGACAGCACTCAGACGTAAAAGTATTTCTCCGCCATGTTGGAGTCAACAGAAATACGAAATGACATCATAAATATTCCCTTACCTTTGATGATCTTTCATCAGAATGCAGTGCAAGGAGTCCTAGTTCCACAATAAATCGTTGTTTTGTTCCATAATGTCCAATACTAGTGTCCAATTAGCTGCATTTGCTACCACTTTCAGCTAACGTGCCTAAAAACTGATGCTGGTCCAGGACAACTCGCACGAAAACTTCAAAAATATATATTCCAGGTTGAATAAACTGGCCAAACTAAGTAGAGAATCAACCTTCAGGATGTTATTTTCATATATATCCAATAACGTTCCAACCGGATCATACGTTTTCAGCTGCAGCCAAATGGAACGACGGTGGCACCCACAGAGAAATGCGCCACAGGAAAATGGCATTCTGTCGGGACAGTGACTATTTCCCCTCCCATTCGGTCAAAGTTCACACCAAAAGCTCCATTCCACTTTCTACTGAATGAGGACATCTAGTGGAAGACGTAGGAAGTGCTAAAAGATCCATATCTTGTTGGGAAAGGAAGGGGCGATGATGTCAAAGTTGACCCACATTAAGAATTTCACTTCTTGTTTGGAAGATTGCCTGCCCTATGAGTTCTGTTATACTCACAGACATAATTCAAACAGTTTTAGAAACTTTAGAGTGTTTTCTATCCAATAGTAATAATAATATGCATATATTAGCAATCTAGGACAGAGTAGGATGCAGTTCACTATGGGCACGCAATTCATCCAAAGTGAAAATACTGCCCCCTATCCTCAACAAGTTTAACCAAACCTGCATGTCCAAGATTTTATGCACTACAGGTGAATTACAGGAGAAGTCACTCAATCCAGTCCCTGGGGAGAGAATAGATGGGAAGCAGCCTGTTGGGAGGGGCCATACCAAGGACTCCTGGTGACAGCTAGCTGAAAGAGCTACCTGGATTCATATCACACACTGCGGGAGGGTAAGACACAATGACACTGTCGAACAATCAGAGTGTTCGAGAGGAGAACTGGAATTAACAGAATTCCGGGGGCCATCTCTCGAATGAAGATTTTCTTTTCCCGTCATTCCATCCCTGTGTTTGTTCATAGAAGTGAAAGTGTGTCTGGCTTCTGGCTGCTGATGTGTTTTCCAGGAAAGGGTGGGGCTTCATAGGTGTACTTGCCATCCTGAGCTGTCTGATCGTGGAAGCCATATTCCTGATTATCCATGAACCTCGAGAAGGCCAGAGGGTAATATTGACACGTAGTTAGACAATGAGGATTTAGTATTAACCAAGCATAAGAGATCACTTGATCTGGATCAAATCAAATCAAATGTATTTATATAGCCCTTCGTACATCAGCTGATATCTCAAAGTGCTCTACAGAAACCCAGCCTAAAACCCCAAACAGCAAGCAATGCAGGTGTAGAAGCACGGTGGCTAGGAAAAACTCCCTAGAAAGGCCAAAACCTAGGAATAAACCTAGAGAGGAACCAGGCTATGTGGGGTGGCCAGTCCTCTTCTGGCTGTGCCGGGTGGAGATTATAACAGAACATGGCCAAGATGTTCAAATGTTCACAAATGACCAGCATGGTCCAATAATAATAAGGCAGAACAGTTGAAACTGGAGCAGCAGCACGGCCAGGTGGACTAGGGACAGCAAGGAGTCATCATGTCAGGTAGTCCTGAGGCATGGTCCTAGGGCTCAGGTCCTCCGAGAGAGAGAAAGAAAGAGAGAAAGAGAGAATTAGAGAGAGCACACTTAAATTCACACAGGACACCGAATAGGACAGGAGAAGTACTCCAGATATAACAAACTGACCCTAGCCCCCCGATGCATAAACTACTGCAGCATAATACTGACCGTGGAGTTGTCCAGAGCCAAGAGCCGGTGTGGATAGTTCAGATGAAAGGTCTTAAGGAAGTAATTGAGTTGGAAACTGGTTATGGGGATTCTAACCTATGGTTAGAATGGATTCAGTATGAAGCAGATCAGTAGCGAAAGAAGAATGTTAGCCTGCATCTCAGCAGAACCTCAGTTCATAACCATTCCCTTTCCAATTGATGGAATTGATAGACATAGGGAAATGGCCTGTATGGTAATGCTATTCAAGGAAGCGGGAATGCCGGATAATGATAGTTGTACAGATTTGCACTATTTATATCCACATGTTTCTTAACAAACCCCAGTTAACAAACCCCAGTTAGTAAGTCTGTGGGCATGGACAGCTACAACAACACTGAGGTAAACCCCAGTAAGTAAGTCTGTGGGCATGGGCAGCTACAACAACACTGACGTAAACATTATTTAATGGGACACCAGCGATTCAAAGCAAATTCTCCTGTCGTTCAATTTGATGAAATATGCATGCCCCATGACCCGTGTGTTTATAGTTTTGTTTAATGTTGTGTTAGTGTATGTAAGTTGTTTTGTCTGAAACTGTCACATTCGTTATACGAAGGAGACCAAGGCACAGCGTGGTATGAGTATATTCTTATTTATAATAAGAATGAACACTGAACAAACTAACCAAAAAAACAAAACGACACGTGAAGCTATACAAATGAGTGCTGACAAGCAACTACACTAAGACAAGATCCCACGAAACACAAAAGGTAAATGGCTACCTAAATATGATCCCCAATCAGAGACAACGATAAACAGCTGTCTCTGATTGAGAACCATATCAGGCCAACATAGAAATACCAAAACCCCTAGACCTACATACAAAAACCCTAGACAATACAAAAACTAGCGTACCCACCCTAGTCACACCCTGACCTAACCAAAATATAAAGAAAACAGAGATATCTCAGGACAGGGTGTGACAGTACCCCCCCCCCCCCCCCCAAAAGGTATGGACTCCCGGCCGCAAACCTGAACTTATAGGGGAAGGTCTGGGTGGGCATCTACCCTTGGTGGCGGCTCTGGTTCTGGACGCAGCCCCCCCTCTTTACGCTGATCCCTCTGCCTTTGTAGAACCGGACCGTGTACCATCGCCGGAGGCTCTGGACTGCAGATCATCGCCGGAGGCCCCGGACTGGGAACCGTCGCTGGAGACCACAGACTGGAGACCGTCGCTGGAGGCCCCAGACTGGGGATCTTCGCTGGAGGCCCCGGACTGGGGATCGTCGCTGGAGGCTCCGGACTGGGGATCGTCGCTGGAGGCTCCGGACTGGGGATCGTCGCTGGAGGCTCCGGACTGTGGACTGTAGCTGGAGGCTCCGGACTGTGGACTGTCGCTGGAGGCTCCGGACTGGGGATCGTCGCTGGAGTCGCCGGACTGGGGACCGTCGCTGGAGTCTCCGGACTGGGGACTGTCGCCAGAGGCTCCGGACTGGGAACTGTCACCAGAAGCTCTGGACTGTGGAGGCGCACTGGAGACCTGATATGTGGTGCCGGCACTGGTGGTACCGGGCTGAAGACACGCACCTCAGGGCGAGTGCGGGGAGGAGGCACAGGATGTACTGGACTCTGGAGGCGCACTGGAGGCCTGGTGAGTGGGACCGGTACAGGTGGCACCGGGCTGAAGACACGCACCTCAGGGCGAGTGCGGGGAAGAGGCACAGGACGTACTGGACTGTGGGGGAGCACTGGAGGTCTGGTGCGTGATGCCGGCACTGGTGGTACCAGGCTGGTGACATGCACCTCATGTCGAGTGCGGGAAGCAGGCACAGGACGTACTGGACTGTGGAGGCGCAGTGGAGATCTGGAGTGTAGAGCTGGCACAATGCGTCCTGGCTGGATGCTCACTTGAGCCCGACAAGTGCGGGGCGCTAGCACAGGACGCACTGGGCTGTGCAGACGTACCGGAGGTACAGTACGCAGAGCCGGCGCAGGATATCCTGGTCCAAGGAGGTGTACTGGAGACCAGGAGCGCTGAGCCGGCACCATCCGTCCTGGCTGCTTGCCCATTCTAGTCTGGCAAATGCGAGGAGCTGGAATAGAGTGCACCGGGCTATGAATGCAAACTGGAGACACCGTGCACATCACTGCATAACAAATGTCTGACCAGTCACACGCTCCCCACGGTAAGCATGAGGAGTTGGCTCAGGTCTCCAACCTGACTCAGCCAATCTCCTCGTGTACCCCCCCAAAAATGTTTTTATTGTGGCTGCCTTTCGGGCTTCCGTGCTAACCTTGTCCCCTCGTATCGTCGCCGTTCCTCCTGCGCTATCTCCCCCTGCTTCCATGGCAGGCGATCCTTTCCTGCCAATGTTTCCTCCCACGTCCAGGATCGTTTACCGTCCAAAATCTCATCCCATGTCTGCTTCTCCTGAACACGCTGCTTGGTCCTTTTATGGTGGGTTCTTCTGTTACGTTTGTTATACGAAAGAGACAAAGGCACAGGGTGGTATGCGTACATTCTTATTTATTATAAGAATGAACACTGAACAAACTAACGAAACACAAAAGGTAAATGGCTACCTAAATATGATCCCCAATCAGGAGACAACGATAAACAGCTGTCTCTGATTGAGAACCATATCAGGCCAACATAGAAATACAAAAACCCCTAGACCTACAATGACCCTAGACATACAAAACCTCTAGACAATACAAAAACTAGCGTACCCACCCTAGTCTCACCCTGACCTAACCAAAATATAAAGAAAACAGAGATATCTCAGGTCAGGGCATAACAGAAACGTTGTTCCCCCTGCTTCTATTGGACCAGGTCTCTCTTGGAAAAAAATATGTTTTCTCAATGTGATAATTTATACAGGTTTAAGGTAAAATAATAAAAAATAAAAAATCCACATGATACTCTTAGAATATTCACCAACCTATTTATTATATTGAAACTAACAGCCAAAAGCCACCATATTCCCTACATAGTGCCCTACCTTTGACAAGAGGCCTATGGGACCTGGTCAAAAGTAGTACACTATTGGCAAGATGGTGCCATTTGATGCTCCCGGAGGATAAAGGGGACAAGGACTAGACGCTGAAAAAGGAAAACTCTACACGTAAGTCATTCAGGACATACCCTTATCCACACTTACAGGAACAGTTAGGGTTAAATGCCTTTGCTCAAGGTCACATCCACAGATTTTTCACTTAGTTGGCTCAGGGATTCGAACCAGTGACCTTACTGGCCCAGTACTTTTAACCACTAGGCTACCTGCCGCCCTATTAGATTATATGCATTATTCATGTCCCATCACTGATTTCTGTTATCAGTGTGAAATATATTCAGTTTACTCATGTCCCATCCCTGGTTCCTGTTATTAGTGTGAAATATATTCAACAGCCCTGCCTCCAGCTGTTTGCTTAGAAATTCTAGGGACAATTAGGAGACCTGCTTCTTGTGACCATAGCGTACGTGTAGGTATGTACGGCAGGACCAAATCGGAGAGATAGGTAGGAGCAAGCCCATGTAATGCTTTGTAGGTTAGCAGTAAAACCTTGAAATCAGCCCTTGCCTTGACAGGAAGCCAGTGTAGGGAGGCTAGCACTGGAGTAATATGATCAAATCTTTGGGTTCTAGTCAGGATTCTAGCAGCCGTATTTAGCACTAACTGAAGTTTATTTAGTGCTTTCTCCGGGTAGCCGGAGAGTAGAGCATTGCAGTAATCTAACCTAGAAGTAACAAAATAATGGATTCATTTTTCTGCATAATTTTTGGGCAGAAAGTTTCTGATTTTTACGATGTTACGTAGATGGAAAAAAGCTGTCCTTGAAATAGTCTTGGTCAAAAGAGAGATCAGGGTCCAGAGTAAACCCGAGGTCATTCACAGTTTTATATGAGACAACTGTGCAACCATTAAGATTAATTGTCAGATTCAACAGAAGATCTTTGTTTCTTGGGACCTAGAACAAGCATCTCTGTTTTGTCCGAGTTTAAAAGTAGAAAGTTTGCAGCGAGGGCAGTTTTGGGGCTTCACCATGTTTCATTGAAATGTACAGCTGTGTGTCATCCGCATAGCAGTGAAAGTTAACATTATGTTTTCGAATGACATCCCCAAGAGGTAAAATATATAGTGAAAACAATAATGGTCCTAAAACGGAACCTTGAGGATCACCGAAATTTACAGTTGATTTGCCAGAGGACAAACCATTCACAGAGACAAACTGATATATTTCCGACAGATAAGATCTAAACCAGGCCAGAATTTGTCCGTGTAGACCAATTTGGGTTTCCAATCTCTCCAAAAGAATGTGGTGATCGATGGTATCAAAAGCAGCACTAAAGTCTAGGAGCACGAAGACAGATGCAGAACCTCAGTCTGATGCCATTAAAAGGTCATTTACCACCTTCACAAGTAAAGTCTCACTGCTATGATGGGGTCTAAGACCAGACTGAAGCATTCCGTATACATTGTTTGTCTTCAGGAAGGCAGTGAGTTGCTGCGCAACAGCTTTTTCGAAAATGTTCGAGAGGAATGGAAGATTCGATATAGGCCGATAGTTTTTTATATTTTCTGGGTCAAGGTTTGGCTTTTTCAAGAGAGGCTTCATTACTGCCACTTTTAGTGAGTTTGGTACACATCCGGTGGATAGAGAGACGTTTATTATGTTCAACATAGGAGGGCCAAGCACAAGAAGCAGCTCTTTCAGTAGTTTAGTTGGAATAGGGTCCAGTATGCAGCTTGAAGGTTTAGAGGCCATGATTGTTTTCATCATTGTGTCAAGAGATATAGTACTAAAACACTTGAACGTCTCTCTTGATCCTAGGTCCTGGCAGAGTTGTGCAGACTCAAGACAACTGAGCTTTGAAGGAATACGCAGATTTAGAGGAGTCCGTAATTTGCTTTCTAATAATAATATATAATAATAATAATCATGATCTTTTCCTCAAAGAAGTTAGTTAGCTTTGCGACAGTATAAAAAATACATTTTCGATTGTTTTTATTTACCTCAATTAAGTTGGGAAAAAACGGATGATCGAGCAGCAGTAAGGGCTCTTCGATACTGCACGGTTCTGTCTTTCCAAGCTAGTCGGAAGACTTCCAGTTTGGTGTGGCGCCATTTCCGTTACAATTTTCTGGAAACTTGCTTCAGAGCTCAGTTATTTTCTGTATACCAGGGAGCTAGTTTCTTATGAGAAATGTTTTTAGTTTTTAGGGGTTCAACTGCATCTAGGGTATTGCGCAAGATTAAATTGAGTTCTTCAGTAAGGTGGTTAACTGATTTTTGTCCTCTGATGTCCTTGGGTAGGCAGAGGTAGTCTGGAAGGGCATCGAGGAATCTTTGTGTTGTCTGTGAATTTAAAGCCAGACTTTTGATGCTCCTTGGTTGTGGTCTGAGCAGATTATTTGTTGCAATTGCAAACGTAATAAAATGGTGGTCCGATAGTCCAGGATTATGAGGAAAAACATTAAGATCCACAACATTTATTCCATGGGACAAAACTAGGTCCAGAGTATGACTGTGACATTGAGTAGGTCCAGAGACATGTTGGACAAAACCCACTGAGTCGGTGATGGCTCCGAAAGGCTTTTGGAGTGGGTCTGTGGACTTTTCCAAGTGAATATTGAAGTCACCAAAAATGTGAATATTATCTGCTTTGACTACAAGGTCCGATAGGAATTCAGGGAACTCAATGAGGAACGCTATATATGGCTCAGGAGGCCTTTTTAACAGTAGCTATTAAAAGTGATTGAGTAGGCTGCATAGATTTCATGACGAAAACATTTTTTTTTTTGTAAATTGAAATTTGCTATCGTAAATGTTAGCAACAACTCAGCCTTTGCGGGATGCACGGGGGATATGCCCACCAGGAGGCGAGGCCTCATTTAACACAGTAAATTCATCAGGCTTAAGCCATGTTTCAGTCAGGCCAATCACATCAAGATTATGATCAGTGATTAGTTAATTGACTATAACTGCCTTTGAAGTAAGGGATCTAACATTAAGTAGCCCTATTTTGAGATGTATCACAATCTCTTTCAATAATGGCAGGAATGGAGGAGGTCTTTATCCTAGTGAGATTGCTAAGGTGAACACAAACACATTATGAATCCATGAAATACTACAATATATCTTCAATATTCTACTAGGATACAACACATGCATTAACATGTAGAAAAGCAAAGCCTAACCAAAACCTATGACAAAAAAAAGTAAACAGGTTCATCTACTTCTTTACAGGTGTATTAACGGCCCTGGCCTACCGCTAGAATGCTCTGAGATGGCCTACGTCCCAAATGGAACCCTGTTCCCTAAGTAGTAGACTATATAGGGATTAGGGTGGCATTTGGGATGAAGTCTTGGTGTCTCTGTTAGCTCGTCGTGAACACGATGCTCCAGCAAATACTGTATCTGCGATGAAAAAAATAACAACAGCACCCTCACAATAAATCTGATGAGTCAACACAGTGATCATCGCAGGCTTAGCTAGCTGGATGTATTTTGCATTGAATACCACTGCTGAGGATAAGGTACTTTCAATGCACACACACAAACACACACACACACACACACACACACACACACACACACACACACACACACACACACACACACACACACACACACACACACACACACACAGATGACACACACACACACACACACAGACGACACACACACACACACGCAGCGTTATGGGTAAGAATTGTCCTTGTTCAAGATAGTGTTTTCAACAATAAGACACGATGGGGCGATGAGGAAAAGGGTTCAAGGACGAAGTTACATAAGATTCTTGGCTACAGTTGACTAGATATTCTATGTAATGCCCTTTCGTGTGCATGAGTTTCAGGGCCATAGAACCCAGTTATCGGTATGGGTTAGACTAGAATTGCAGAAATATAAAAAACATTTTGACTAATGGGTTTGACTACTCTCAGATAATTTGTAGTAATACCATAACTGCATTAGGACATGAGTGCTTTTAATTCACACTGAACATGACAATATAAAACATTGGAGAGATCCACTAGCATTAGCTAGCTACTCTAACAATCTACTCACAGTGGAGGAATGATTCAGAGCCTTTTTCTGACTGTCCTGGAAAGAGAGCTTCGTTAACTTGTTCCCACTTGAGTAAAGGGGTGGGTGATGGAGGGAGGGTACAGGGCGGGGGGGAGGGTACGGGGCGGGAGGGAGGGTACGGGTGGGTACAGGAGGGCAGGTTGAGTCAATTGCTTAGTCATGGCCAAGTTTTGGAAATTCTGGGAGAGAAGAAATATAAAACCAATTGTTGGGCTGTATTTTCTGCTTTGTTATTTTGAGCAGTGATCTCGGCTGACTAAACAATATGTGTCCTTATCCTCCAGTTCATGCTCAAATATATTTCCAAGTATATTTAATGTATGTTGTTTTTAAATCCTGCCCATTCACGCCTATGACACAATCTTAGTTTAATGATCTGCAATTATGTCCTCTCTTTTATATTACAATAAAATGAAGAGTGCCTGAGTGAGTCACTTGATAGAATAATAATCTCCAATATCTCACCACTAGTCAGCACGTAGAGAAAGCGAGATGAAGATGGAGTTCAAATAGCAACATGAAACAAGAGCTTTCAAATGACTGGATTGAGATCCATTGATAGTCGGTTTATGCAAATAGAGAAAGGCAAAGCAGTCAACTAAATGGATATTGTTTTATCAAAACACTGAATGTTTCTGTGCCCACAATGTGTTGTAATGTTGGATAAATGTCTTTCATGTAACCTACACTATGTTATTCAATTAGATGACAATCTTTTGTAAGTATACTGTATATTTTTGTATATATATTTTATTGAGATAGGAGTGAACAGGGGACAGGAAATGTAAGAGAGATTGCGAGTCAGAAGGGCAACGGGTTGGATTTCAACTCTAGCGGACCGTAGTGATTTGATAGGTCTTGCTGATATCTGTGCTGATATCAACTCATTTGATAGGTCTTTACTAAGATCCAACGGTGCTGATATCTGTGCTGATATCAACTGATTTGATAGGTCTTTAGTAAGATCCGAAGGTGCTGATATCAACTGATTTGATAGGTCTTTAGTAAGATCCGAAGGTGCTGATATCAACTGATTTGATAGGCCTTTAGTAAGATCCTAACAGTGCTGATATACGTGCTGATATGAACATGCAGAATTGTACACTTGTGGTTAGAATTTGTCTCTCAACTATGATTCTCACCTGTGATGTTTTGGAATACCGAAGCTCTCCTGTTACTTATGTTTTCATGCAGAAATTATGTTAATTACGAAACATATCTATTTATTCAACCCTCACAGACCACTTTAGTGGTTGGTCTGCACCAAACCACAGCCTGATTCAGAAGAAAATTCAGTAGTTGACAGAACTCATGTGAGAGCTGAGTTGCTTCCCTCTGAGCCTTTCAATCTGTCTGTCTGTATATCCGCTGTGAGCTATGTCTGTACACCTTAAATCGTTTTTTAGGTCAAATATTAATATTTTTGCAGACATTTTCTACCATGGTTATGGACCACAAGACTGGGGTCCTCTACAGTAGCTGCTGTGGATTATACCATGGATATGGACCATTAGACTGGGTCCTCTACAGTAGCTGCTGTGGATTCTACCATGGTTATGGACCATAATACTGGGTCCTCTACAGTAGCTGCTGTGGATTCTACCATGGTTATGGACCATAAGACTGGGTCCTCTACAGTAGCTGCTGTGGATTCTACCATGGATGTAGACCATAAGACGTTTGTCCTCTACAGTAGCTGCTGTGGATTCTACCATGGTTATGGACCATAAGACTTGGTCCTCTACAGTAGCTGCTGTGGATTCTAAAATGTATATGGACCATAAGACTGGGTCCTCTACAGTAGCTGCTGTGGATTCTACCATGGATGTAGACCACAATACTTTTGTCCACTACAGTAGCTGCTGTGGATTCTACCATGGATATGGACCATAAGACTGGGTCCTCTACAGTAGCTGCTGTGGATTCTACCATGGTTATGGACCATAAGACTGGGTCCTCTACAGTAGCTGCTGTGGATTCTACCATGGATATGGACCATAAGACTGGGTCCTCTACAGTAGCTGCTGTGGATTCTACCATGGATGTAGACCACAAGACGTTTGTCCTCTACAGTAGCTGCTGTGGATTCTACCATGGTTATGGACCATAAGACTGGGTCCTCTACAGTAGCTGCTGTGGATTCTACCATGGATATGGACCATAAGACTGGGTCCTCTACAGTAGCTGCTGTGGATTCTACCATGGATATGGACCATAAGACTGGGTCTTCTACAGTAGCTGCTGTGGATTCTACCATGGTTATGGACCATAAGACTGGGTCCTCTACAGTAGCTGCTGTGGATTCTACCATGGTTATGGACCATAAGACTGGGTCCTCTACAGTAGCTGCTGTGGATTCTACCATGGATATGGACCATAAGACTGGGTCCTCTACAGTAGCTGCTGTGGATTCTACCATGGTTATGGACCATAAGACTTGGTCCTCTACAGTAGCTGCTGTGGATTCTACCATGGATATGGACCATAAGACTGGGTCCTCTACAGTAGCTGCTGTGGATTCTACCATGGTTATGGACCATAAGACTGGGTCCTCTACAGTAGCTGCTGTGGATTCTACCATGGATATGGACAATAAGACTGGGTCCTCTAAAGTAGCTGCTGTGGATTCTACCATGGTTATGGACCATAAGACTGGGTCCTCTACAGTAGCTGCTGTGGATTCTACCATGGTTATGGACCATAAGACTGGGGTCCTCTACAGTAGCTGCTGTGGATTCTACCATGGATATGGACCATAAGACTGGGCCCTCTACAGTAACTGCTGTGGATTATACCATGGATATGGACCATAAGACTGGGTCCTCTACAGTAGCTGCTGTGGATTCTACCATGGTTATGGACCATAAGACTGGGTCCTCTACAGTAGCTGCTGTGGATTCTACCATGGATGTAGACCACAAGACGTTTGTCCTCTACAGTAGCTGCTGTGGATTCTACCATGGTTATGGACCATAAGACTGGGTCCTCTACAGTAGCTGCTGTGGATTCTACCATGGATGTAGACCATAAGACGTTTGTCCTCTACAGTAGCTGCTGTGGATTCTACCATGGATGTAGACCATAAGACTGGGTCCTCTACAGTAGCTGCTGTGGATTCTACCATGGTTATGGACCATAAGACTGGGTCCTCTACAGTAGCTGCTGTGGATTCTACCATGGATGTAGACCATAAGACGTTTGTCCTCTACAGTAGCTGCTGTGGATTCTATCATGGATGTGGACCATAAGACTGGGTCCTCTACAGTAGCTGCTGTGGATTCTACCATGGTTATAGACTGGGTCCTCTACAGTAGCTGCTGTGGATTCTACCATGGATGTAGACCATAAGACGTTTGTCCTCTACAGTAGCTGCTGTGGATTCTATCATGGATGTGGACCATAAGACTGGGTCCTCTACAGTAGCTGCTGTGGATTCTACCATGGTTATGGACCATAAGACTTGGTCCTCTACAGTAGCCGCTGTGGATTCTACCATGTATTTGGCCCATAAGACTGGGTCCTCTACAGTAGCTGCTGTGGATTCTACCATGGATATGGACAATAAGACTGGGTCCTTTACAGTAGCTGCTGTGGATTCTAACATGGATATGGACAATAAGACTGGGTCCTCTACAGTAGCTGCTGTGGATTCTACCATGGATATAGACCATAAGACTGGGTCCTCTACAGTAGCTGCTGTGGATTCTACCATGGTTATGGACCATAAGACTGGGTCCTCTACAGTAGCTGCTGTGGATTCTACCATGTTTATGGACCATAAGACTTGGTCCTCTACAGTAGCTGCTGTGGATTCTACCATGTATCTGGACCATAAGACTGGGTCCTCTACAGTAGCTGCTGTGGAATCTACCATGGATATGGACAATAAGACTGGGTCCTCTACAGTAGCTGCTGTGGATTCTACCATGGATATGGACCATAAGACTGGGTCCTCTACAGTAGCTGCTGTGGATTCTACCATGGTTATGGACCATAAGACTGGGTCCTCTACAGTAGCTGCTGTGGATTCTACCATGGTTATGGACCATAAGACTGGGATCCTCTACAGTAGCTGCTGTGGATTCTACCATGAATATGGACCATAAAACGGGGGTCCTCTACAGTAGCTGCTGTGGAATCTACCATGGTTATGGACCATAAGACTGGGTCCTCTACAGTAGCTGCTGTGCATTCTACCATGGATATGGACCATAAGACGGGGTCCTTTACAGTAACTGATGTGGATTATACCTTGGATATGGACCATAAGACTGGGTCCTCTACAGTAGCTGCTGTGGATTCTACCATGGTTATGGACCATAAGACTGGGTCCTCTACAGTAGCTGCTGTGGATTCTACCATGGATGTAGACCACAATACGTTTGTCCTCTACAGTAGCTGCTGTGGATTCTACCATGGTTATGGACCATAAGACTGGGTCCTCTACAGTAGCTGCTGTGGATTCTACCATGGATGTAGACCACAATACTTTTGTCCTCTACAGTAGCTGCTGTGGATTCTACCATGGTTATGGACCAAAAGACTGGGTCCTCTACAGTAGCTGCTGTGGATTCTACCATGGATATGGACCATAAGACTGGGTCCTCTACAGTAGCTGCTGTGGATTCTACCATGGTTATGGACCATAAGACTGGGATCCTCTACAGTAGCTGCTGTGGATTCTACCATGGTTATGGACCACAATACTTTTGTCCTCTACAGTAGCTGCTGTGGATTCTACCATGGTTATGGACCATAAGACTGGGGTCCTCTACAGTAGCTGCTGTGGATTCTACCATGGATATGGACCATAAGACTGGGCCCTCTACAGTAACTGCTGTGGATTATACCATGGATATGGACCATAAGACTGGGTCCTCTACAGTAGCTGCTGTGGATTCTACCATGGTTATGGACCATAAGACTGGGTCCTCTACAGTAGCTGCTGTGGATTCTACCATGGATGTAGACCACAAGACGTTTGTCCTCTACAGTAGCTGCTGTGGATTCTACCATGGTTATGGACCATAAGA
Source organism: Oncorhynchus clarkii lewisi (assembly GCF_045791955.1). Lineage (NCBI taxonomy): Eukaryota > Metazoa > Chordata > Actinopteri > Salmoniformes > Salmonidae > Oncorhynchus > Oncorhynchus clarkii. Next base: position 51,474,321 of record NC_092173.1, read on the forward strand.
CTGGGTCCTCTACAGTAGCTGCTGTGGATTCTACCATGGATGTAGATCATAAGACGTTTGTCCTCTACAGTAGCTGCTGTGGATTCTACCATGGATGTAGACCATAAGACTGGGTCCTCTACAGTAGCTGCTGTGGATTCTACCATGGTTATGGACCATAAGACTGGGTCCTCTACAGTAGCTGCTGTGGATTCTACCATGGATGTAGACCATAAGACGTTTGTCCTCTACAGTAGCTGCTGTGGATTCTATCATGGATGTGGACCATAAGACTGGGTCCTCTACAGTAGCTGCTGTGGATTCTACCATGGTTATAGACTGGGTCCTCTACAGTAGCTGCTGTGGATTCTACCATGGATGTAGACCATAAGACGTTTGTCCTCTACAGTAGCTGCTGTGGATTCTATCATGGATGTGGACCATAAGACTGGGTCCTCTACAGTAGCTGCTGTGGATTCTACCATGGTTATGGACCATAAGACTTGGTCCTCTACAGTAGCCGCTGTGGATTCTACCATGTATTTGGACCATAAGACTGGGTCCTCTACAGTAGCTGCTGTGGATTCTACCATGGATATGGACCATAAGACTGGGTCCTTTACAGTAGCTGCTGTGGATTCTACCATGGATATGGACAATAAGACTGGGTCCTCTACAGTAGCTGCTGTGGATTCTACCATGGATATAGACCATAAGACTGGGTCCTCTACAGTAGCTGCTGTGGATTCTACCATGGTTATGGACCATAAGACTGGGTCCTCTACAGTAGCTGCTGTGGATTCTACCATGTTTATGGACCATAAGACTTGGTCCTCTACAGTAGCTGCTGTGGATTCTACCATGTATCTGGACCATAAGACTGGGTCCTCTACAGTAGCTGCTGTGGAATCTACCATGGATATGGATAATAAGACTGGGTCCTCTACAGTAGCTGCTGTGGATTCTACCATGGATATGGACCATAAGACTGGGTCCTCTACAGTAGCTGCTGTGGATTCTACCATGGTTATGGACCATAAGACTGGGTCCTCTACAGTAGCTGCTGTGGATTCTACCATGGTTATGGACCATAAGACTGGGATCCTCTACAGTAGCTGCTGTGGATTCTACCATGAATATGGACCATAAAACGGGGGTCCTCTACAGTAGCTGCTGTGCATTCTACCATGGATATGGACCATAAGACGGGGTCCTTTACAGTAACTGATGTGGATTATACCTTGGATATGGACCATAAGACTGGGTCCTCTACAGTAGCTGCTGTGGATTCTACCATGGTTATGGACCATAAGACTGGGTCCTCTACAGTAGCTGCTGTGGATTCTACCATGGATGTAGACCACAATACGTTTGTCCTCTACAGTAGCTGCTGTGGATTCTACCATGGTTATGGACCATAAGACTGGGTCCTCTACAGTAGCTGCTGTGGATTCTACCATGGATGTAGACCACAATACTTTTGTCCTCTACAGTAGCTGCTGTGGATTCTACCATGGTTATGGACCAAAAGACTGGGTCCTCTACAGTAGCTGCTGTGGATTCTACCATGGATATGGACCATAAGACTGGGTCCTCTACAATAGTTGCTGTGGATTCTACCATGGTTATGGACCATAAGACTGGGTTCTCTACAGTAGCTGCTGTGGATTCTACCATGGATGTGGACCATAAGACTGGGTCTTCTACAGTAGCTGCTGTGGATTCTACCATGGATGTGGACCATAAGACTGGATCCTCTACAGTAGCTGCTAAGGATTCTACCATGGATGTGGACCATAAGACCTGGTCCTCCACAGTAGCTGCTGTGGATTCTACCAAGGTTATGGACCATAAGACTTGGTCCTCTACAGTAGCTGCTGTGGATTCTACGATGGATGTGGACCATAAGACTGGGTCCTCTACAGTAGCTGCTGTGGATTCTACCATGGATGTGGACCATAAGACTGGGTCCTCTACAGTAGCTGCTGTGGATTCTACCATGGTTATGGACCATAAGACTGGGTCCTCTAAATTAGCTGCTGTGTATTCTACCATGGATATGGACCATAAGACTGGGTCCTCTAGATTAGCTGCTGTGGATTCTACCATGGATGTGGACCATAAGACTGGGTCCTCTACAGGAGTTGCTGTGGATTATTCCATGGATTTGGACCATAAGACTGGGTCCTCTACAGTAGCTGCTGTGGATTCTACCATGGTTATGGACGATAAGACTGGGTCCTCTACAGTAGCTGCTGTGGATTCTACCATGGATATAGACCTCAAGACTGGGGTCCTCTACATTAGCTGCTGTGGATTCTACCATGGTTATGGACCATAAGACTGGGTCCTCTACAGTAGCTGCTGTGGATTCTACCATGGATATGGACCATAAGACTGGGTCCTCTACAGGAGTTGCTGTGGATTCTACCATGGATTTGGACCATAAGACTGGGTCCTCTACAGTAGCTGCTGTGGATTCTACAATGGTTATGGACCATAAGACTGGGTCCTCTACAGTAGCTGCTGTGGATTCTACCATGGATATGGACCAGAAAACTGGGTCCTCTACAATAGCTGCTGTGGATTCTACCATGGTTATGGACCATAAGACTTGGGTCCTCTACAGTAGCTGCTGTGGAATCTACCATGGTTATGGACCATAAGACTGGGTCCTCTACAGTAGGTGCTGTGGATTCTACCATGGTTATGGACCATAAGACTGGGTCCTCTACAGTAGCTGCTGTGGATTCTACAATGGTTATGGACCATAAGACTGGGTCCTCTACAGTAGCTGCTTTGGATTCTACCATGGTTATTGACCATAAGACTGGGTCCTCTACAGTAGCTGCTGTGGATTCTACCATGGATATGGACCATAAGACTGGGTCCTCTACAGTAACTGTTGTGGATTCTACCATGGTTATGGACCATAAGACTGGGGTCCTCTACAGTAGCTGCTTTGGATTATACCCTGGTTATTGACCATCAGACTGGGCCCTCTACAGTAGCTGCTGTGGATTCTACCATGGTTATGGACCATAACACTGGGTCCTCTAAAGTAGCTGCTGTGGATTCTACCATGTTTATGGACCATAAGACCCGTTCCTCTACAGTAGCTGCTGTGGATTCTACCATGGTTATGGACCATAAGACTGGGTCCTAAACAGTAGCTGCTGTGGATTCTACCATGGGTGTGGACCATAAGACTGGGTCCTCTACAGCAGCTGCTGTGGATTCTACCTTGGATAAGGACAGTAAGACTAGGTCCTCTACAATAGCTGCTGTGGATTCTACCATGGTTATGGACCATAAGACTGGGTCCTATACAGTAGCTGCTGTGGATTCTACCATGGTTATGGACCATAAGACTGGGTCCTCTACAGTAGCTGCTGTGGATTCTACCATGGTTATGGACCATAAGACTGGGTCCTCTACAGTAGCTGCTGTGGATTCTACCATGGTTATGGACCATAAGACTGGGGTCCTCTACAGTAGCTGCTGTGGATTCTATCATGGATGTGGACCATAAGACTTGGTCCTCTACAGTAGTTGCTGTGGATTCTACCGTGGATATGGACCATAAAATTGGGTCCTCTACAATAGCTGCTGTGGATTCTACCATGGATATGGACCATAAGACTTGGGTCCTCTACAGTAGCTGCTGTGGAATCTACCATGGTTATGGACCATAAGACTGGGTCCTCTACAGTAGCTGCTGTGGATTCTATCATGGATGTGGACCATAAGACTGGGTCCTCTACAGTAGTTGCTGTGGATTCTACCGTGGATATGGACCATAAAATTGGGTCCTCTACAATAGCTGCTGTGGATTCTACCATGGTTATGGACCATAAGACTGGGTTCTCTACAGTAGCTGCTATGGATTCTACCCTGGATGTGGACCATAAGACTGGGGTCCTCTACATTAGCTGCTGTGGATTCTACCATGGTTATGGACCATAGGACTGGGTCCTCTACAGTAGCTGCTGTGGATTCTACCATGGATATCGACCATAAGACTGGGTCCTCTACAGGAGTTGCTGTGGATTCTACCATGGATTTGGACCATAACACTGGGTCCTCTACAGTAGCTGCTGTGGATTCTACCATGGTTATGGACCATAAGACTGGGTCCTCTACAGTAGCTGCTGTGGACTCTACCATGGTTATGGACCATAAGACTTGGTCCTCTACAGTAGCTGCTGTCGATTCTACAATGGTTCTGGACCATAAGACTGGGTCCTCTACAGTAGCTGCTGTGGATTCTACCATGGTTATGGACCATAAGACTGGGTCCTCTACAGTAGCTGCTGTGGATTCTACCATGGTTATGGACCATAAGACTGGGGTCCTCTACAGTAGCTGCTGTGGATTCTACCATGGATATGGACCATAAGACTGGGTCCTCTACAGTAGCTGCTGTGGATTCTACCATGGATATGGACCATAAGACTGGGTCCTCTACAGTAGCTGCTGAGGATTCTACCATGGATATGGACCATAAGACTGGGTCCTCTACAGTAACTTCAGTGGATTCTACCATGGTTATGGACCATAAGACTGGGGTCCTCTATAGTAGCTGCTGTGGATTCTACCATGGATGTGGACCATAAGACTGGGTCCTCTACAGTAGCTGCTGTGGAATCTACCATGGTTATGGACCATAAGACCGGGGTCCTCTACAGTAGCTGCTGTGGATTCTACCATGGTTATGGACCATAAGACTGGGTCCTCTACAGTAGTTGCTGTGGATTCTACCATGGTTATGGACCATAAGACTGGGTCCTCTACAGTAGCTGCTGTGGATTCTACCATGGATGTAGACCACAACACGTTTGTCCTCTACAGTAGCTGCTGTGGATTCTACCATGGTTATGGACCATAAGACTGGGTCCTCTACAGTAGCTGCTGTGGATTCTACCATGGATGTGGACCATAAGACTGGGTCCTCTACAGTAGCTGCTGTGGATTCTACCATGGTTATGGACCATAAGACTGGGTCCTCTACAGTAGCTGCTGTGGATTCTACCATGGATATAGACCTCAAGACTGGGGTCCTCTACATTAGCTGCTGTGGATTCTACCATGGTTATGGACCATAAGACTGGGTCCTCTACAGTAGCTGCTGTGGATTCTACCATGGATATGGACCATAAGACTGGGTCCTCTACAGGAGTTGCTGAGGATTCTACCATGGATTTGGACCATACGACTGGGTCCTCTACAGTAGCTGCTGTGGATTCTACAATGGTTATGGACCATAAGACTGGGTCCTCTACAGTAGATGCTGTGGATTCTACCATGGATATGGACCATAAAACTGGGTCCTCTACAATAGCTGCTGTGGATTCTACCATGGTTATGGACCATAAGAATTGGGTCCTCTACAGTAGCTGCTGTGGATTCTACCATGGTTATGGACCATAAAACTGGGTCCTCTACAGTAGCTGCTGTGGATTCTACAATGGTTATGGACCATAAGACTGGGTCCTCTACAGTAGCTGCTTTGGATTCTACCATGGATGTAGACCACAATACGTTTGTCCTCTACAGTAGCTGCTGTGGATTCTACCATGGTTATGGACCATAAGACTGGGTCCTCTACAGTAGCTGCTGTGGATTCTACCATGGATGTAGACCACAATACTTTTGTCCTCTACAGTAGCTGCTGTGGATTCTACCATGGTTATGTACCAAAAGACTGGGTCCTCTACAGTAGCTGCTGTGGATTCTACCATGGATATGGACCATAAGACTGGGTCCTCTACAATAGTTGCTGTGGATTCTACCATGGTTATGGACCATAAGACTGGGTTCTCTACAGTAGCTGCTGTGGATTCTACCATGGATGTGGACCATAAGACTGGGTCTTCTACAGTAGCTGCTGTGGATTCTACCATGGATGTGGACCATAAGACTGGATCCTCTACAGTAGCGGCTAAGGATTCTACCATGGATGTGGACCATAAGACCTGGTCCTCCACAGTAGCTGCTGTGGATTCTACCAAGGTTATGGACCATAAGACTTGGTCCTCTACAGTAGCTGCTGTGGATTCTACGATGGATGTGGACCATAAGACTGGGTCCTCTACAGTAGCTGCTGTGGATTCTACCATGGATGTGGACCATAAGACTGGGTCCTCTACAGTAGCTGCTGTGGATTCTACCATGGTTATGGACCATAAGACTGGGTCCTCTACAGTAGCTGCTGTGGATTCTACCATGGATATAGACCTCAAGACTGGGGTCCTCTACATTAGCTGCTGTGGATTCTACCATGGTTATGGACCATAAGACTGGGTCCTCTACAGTAGCTGCTGTGGATTCTACCATGGATATGGACCATAAGACTGGGTCCTCTACAGGAGTTGCTGTGGATTCTACCATGGATTTGGACCATACGACTGGGTCCTCTACAGTAGCTGCTGTGGATTCTACAATGGTTATGGACCATAAGACTGGGTCCTCTACAGTAGATGCTGTGGATTCTACCATGGATATGGACCATAAAACTGGGTCCTCTACAATAGCTGCTGTGGATTCTACCATGGTTATGGACCATAAGAATTGGGTCCTCTACAGTAGCTGCTGTGGAATCTACCTTGGTTATGGACCATAAGACTGGGTCCTCTACAGTAGCTGCTGTGGATTCTACCATGGTTATGGACCATAAGACTGGGTCCTCTACAGTAGCTGCTGTGGATTCTACAATGGTTATGGACCATAAGACTGGGTCCTCTACAGTAGCTGCTTTGGATTCTACCATGGTTATTGACCATAAGATTGGGTCCTCTACAGTAGCTGCTGTGGAATCTACCATGGATATGGACCATAAGACTGGGTCCTCTACAGTAACTGTTGTGGATTCTACCATGGTTATGGACCATAAGACTGGGGTCCTCTACAGTAGCTGCTTTGGATTCTACCCTGGTTATTGACCATCAGACTGGGCCCTCTACAGTAGCTGCTGTGGATTCTACCATGGTTATGGACCATAAGACTGGGTCCTCTAAAGTAGCTGCTGTGGATTCTACCATGGTTATGGACCATAAGACCCGTTCCTCTACAGTAGCTGCTGTGGATTCTACCATGGTTATGGACCATAAGACTGGGTCCTCTACAGTAGCTGTTGTGGATTCTAACATGGATGTGGACCATAAGACTGGGTCCTAAACAGTAGCTGCTGTGGATTCTACCATGGGTGTGGACCATAAGACTGGGTCCTCTACAGCAGATGCTGTGGATTCTACCTTGGATATGGACAATAAGACTAGGTCCTCTACAATAGCTGCTGTGGATTCTACCATGGTTATGGACCATAAGACTGGGTCCTATACAGTAGCTGCTGTGGATTCTACCATGGTTATGGACCATAAGACTGGGTCCTCTACAGTAGCTGCTGTGGATTCTACCATGGTTATGGACCATAAGACTGGGTCCTCTACAGTAGCTGCTGTGGATTCTACCATGGTTATGGACCATAAGACTGGGGTCCTCTACAGTAGCTGCTGTGGATTCTACCATGGATATGGACCATAAGACTGGGTCCTCTACAGTAGCTGCTGTGGATTCTACCATGGATATGGACCATAAAACTGGGTCCTCTACAATAGCTGCTGTGGATTCTACCATGGATATGGACCATAAGACTTGGGTCCTCTACAGTAGCTGCTGTGGAATCTACCATGGTTATGGACCATAAGACTGGGTCCTCTACAGTAGCTGCTGTGGATTCTATCATGGATGTGGACCATAAGACTGGGTCCTCTACAGTAGTTGCTGTGGATTCTACCGTGGATATGGACCATAAAATTGGGTCCTCTACAATAGCTGCTGTGGATTCTACCATGGTTATGGACCATAAGACTTGGGTCCTCTACAGTAGCTGCTGTGGAATCTACCATGGTTATGGACCATAAGACTGGGTCCTCTACAGTAGCTGCTGAGGATTCTACCATGGATATGGACCATAAGACTGGGTCCTCTACAGTAACTGCAGTGGATTCTACCATGGTTATGGACCATAAGACTGGGTTCTCTACAGTAGCTGCTGTGGATTCTACCCTGGATGTGGACCATAAGACTGGGGTCCTCTACATTAGCTGCTGTGGATTCTACCATGGTTATGGACCATAAGACTGGGTCCTCTACAGTAGCTGCTGTGGACTCTACCATGGTTATGGACCATAAGACTTGGTCCTCTACAGTAGCTGCTGTCGATTCTACAATGGTTCTGGACCATAAGACTGGGTCCTCTACAGTAGCTGCTGTGGATTCTATCATGGATGTGGACCATAAGACTGGGTCCTCTACAGTAGTTGCTGTGGATTCTACCGTGGATATGGACCATAAAATTGGGTCCTCTACAATAGCTGCTGTGGATTCTACCATGGTTATGGACCATAAGACTTGGGTTCTCTACAGTAGCTGCTATGGATTCTACCCTGGATGTGGACCATAAGACTGGGGTCCTCTACATTAGCTGCTGTGGATTCTACCATGGTTATGGACCATAGGACTGGGTCCTCTACAGTAGCTGCTGTGGATTCTACCATGGATATCGACCATAAGACTGGGTCCTCTACAGGAGTTGCTGTGGATTCTACCATGGATTTGGACCATAACACTGGGTCCTCTACAGTAGCTGCTGTGGATTCTACCATGGTTATGGACCATAAGACTGGGTCCTCTACAGTAGCTGCTGTGGACTCTACCATGGTTATGGACCATAAGACTTGGTCCTCTACAGTAGCTGCTGTCGATTCTACAATGGTTCTGGACCATAAGACTGGGTCCTCTACAGTAGCTGCTGTGGATTCTACCATGGTTATGGACCATAAGACTGGGTCCTCTACAGTAGCTGCTGTGGATTCTACCATGGTTATGGACCATAAGACTGGGGTCCTCTACAGTAGCTGCTGTGGATTCTACCATGGATATGGACCATAAGACTGGGTCCTCTACAGTAGCTGCTGTGGATTCTACCATGGATATGGACCATAAGACTGGGTCCTCTACAGTAGCTGCTGAGGATTCTACCATGGATATGGACCATAAGACTGGGTCCTCTACAGTAACTTCAGTGGATTCTACCATGGTTATGGACCATAAGACTGGGGTCCTCTATAGTAGCTGCTGTGGATTCTACCATGGATGTGGACCATAAGACTGGGTCCTCTACAGTAGCTGCTGTGGAATCTACCATGGTTATGGACCATAAGACCGGGGTCCTCTACAGTAGCTGCTGTGGATTCTACCATGGTTATGGACCATAAGACTGGGTCCTCTACAGTAGTTGCTGTGGATTCTACCATGGTTATGGACCATAAGACTGGGTCCTCTACAGTAGCTGCTGTGGATTCTACCATGGATGTAGACCACAACACGTTTGTCCTCTACAGTAGCTGCTGTGGATTCTACCATGGTTATGGACCATAAGACTGGGTCCTCTACAGTAGCTGCTGTGGATTCTACCATGGATGTGGACCATAAGACTGGGTCCTCTACAGTAGCTGCTGTGGATTCTACCATGGTTATGGACCATAAGACTGGGTCCTCTACAGTAGCTGCTGTGGATTCTACCATGGATATGGACCATAAGACTGGGTCCTCTACAGGAGTTGCTGAGGATTCTACCATGGATTTGGACCATACGACTGGGTCCTCTACAGTAGCTGCTGTGGATTCTACAATGGTTATGGACCATAAGACTGGGTCCTCTACAGTAGATGCTGTGGATTCTACCATGGATATGGACCATAAAACTGGGTCCTCTACAATAGCTGCTGTGGATTCTACCATGGTTATGGACCATAAGAATTGGGTCCTCTACAGTAGCTGCTGTGGAATCTACCTTGGTTATGGACCATAAGACTGGGTCCTCTACAGTAGCTGCTGTGGATTCTACCATGGTTATGGACCATAAAACTGGGTCCTCTACAGTAGCTGCTGTGGATTCTACAATGGTTATGGACCATAAGACTGGGTCCTCTACAGTAGCTGCTTTGGATTCTACCATGGATGTAGACCACAATACGTTTGTCCTCTACAGTAGCTGCTGTGGATTCTACCATGGTTATGGACCATAAGACTGGGTCCTCTACAGTAGCTGCTGTGGATTCTACCATGGATTTAGACCACAATACTTTTGTCCTCTACAGTAGCTGCTGTGGATTCTACCATGGTTATGTACCAAAAGACTGGGTCCTCTACAGTAGCTGCTGTGGATTCTACCATGGATATGGACCATAAGACTGGGTCCTCTACAATAGTTGCTGTGGATTCTACCATGGTTATGGACCATAAGACTGGGTTCTCTACAGTAGCTGCTGTGGATTCTACCATGGATGTGGACCATAAGACTGGGTCTTCTACAGTAGCTGCTGTGGATTCTACCATGGATGTGGACCATAAGACTGGATCCTCTACAGTAGCGGCTAAGGATTCTACCATGGATGTGGACCATAAGACCTGGTCCTCCACAGTAGCTGCTGTGGATTCTACCAAGGTTATGGACCATAAGACTTGGTCCTCTACAGTAGCTGCTGTGGATTCTACGATGGATGTGGACCATAAGACTGGGTCCTCTACAGTAGCTGCTGTGGATTCTACCATGGATGTGGACCATAAGACTGGGTCCTCTACAGTAGCTGCTGTGGATTCTACCATGGTTATTGACCATAAGATTGGGTCCTCTACAGTAGCTGCTGTGGAATCTACCATGGATATGGACCATAAGACTGGGTCCTCTACAGTAACTGTTGTGGATTCTACCATGGTTATGGACCATAAGACTGGGGTCCTCTACAGTAGCTGCTTTGGATTCTACCCTGGTTATTGACCATCAGACTGGGCCCTCTACAGTAGCTGCTGTGGATTCTACCATGGTTATGGACCATAAGACTGGGTCCTCTAAAGTAGCTGCTGTGGATTCTACCATGGTTATGGACCATAAGACCCGTTCCTCTACAGTAGCTGCTGTGGATTCTACCATGGTTATGGACCATAAGACTGGGTCCTCTACAGTAGCTGTTGTGGATTCTAACATGGATGTGGACCATAAGACTGGGTCCTAAACAGTAGCTGCTGTGGATTCTACCATGGGTGTGGACCATAAGACTGGGTCCTCTACAGCAGATGCTGTGGATTCTACCTTGGATATGGACAATAAGACTAGGTCCTCTACAATAGCTGCTGTGGATTCTACCATGGTTATGGACCATAAGACTGGGTCCTATACAGTAGCTGCTGTGGATTCTACCATGGTTATGGACCATAAGACTGGGTCCTCTACAGTAGCTGCTGTGGATTCTACCATGGTTATGGACCATAAGACTGGGTCCTCTACAGTAGCTGCTGTGGATTCTACCATGGTTATGGACCATAAGACTGGGGTCCTCTACAGTAGCTGCTGTGGATTCTACCATGGATATGGACCATAAGACTGGGTCCTCTACAGTAGCTGCTGTGGATTCTACCATGGATATGGACCATAAAACTGGGTCCTCTACAATAGCTGCTGTGGATTCTACCATGGATATGGACCATAAGACTTGGGTCCTCTACAGTAGCTGCTGTGGAATCTACCATGGTTATGGACCATAAGACTGGGTCCTCTACAGTAGCTGCTGTGGATTCTATCATGGATGTGGACCATAAGACTGGGTCCTCTACAGTAGTTGCTGTGGATTCTACCGTGGATATGGACCATAAAATTGGGTCCTCTACAATAGCTGCTGTGGATTCTACCATGGTTATGGACCATAAGACTTGGGTCCTCTACAGTAGCTGCTGTGGAATCTACCATGGTTATGGACCATAAGACTGGGTCCTCTACAGTAGCTGCTGAGGATTCTACCATGGATATGGACCATAAGACTGGGTCCTCTACAGTAACTGCAGTGGATTCTACCATGGTTATGGACCATAAGACTGGGTTCTCTACAGTAGCTGCTGTGGATTCTACCCTGGATGTGGACCATAAGACTGGGGTCCTCTACATTAGCTGCTGTGGATTCTACCATGGTTATGGACCATAAGACTGGGTCCTCTACAGTAGCTGCTGTGGACTCTACCATGGTTATGGACCATAAGACTTGGTCCTCTACAGTAGCTGCTGTCGATTCTACAATGGTTCTGGACCATAAGACTGGGTCCTCTACAGTAGCTGCTGTGGATTCTATCATGGATGTGGACCATAAGACTGGGTCCTCTACAGTAGTTGCTGTGGATTCTACCGTGGATATGGACCATAAAATTGGGTCCTCTACAATAGCTGCTGTGGATTCTACCATGGTTATGGACCATAAGACTTGGGTTCTCTACAGTAGCTGCTATGGATTCTACCCTGGATGTGGACCATAAGACTGGGGTCCTCTACATTAGCTGCTGTGGATTCTACCATGGTTATGGACCATAGGACTGGGTCCTCTACAGTAGCTGCTGTGGATTCTACCATGGATATCGACCATAAGACTGGGTCCTCTACAGGAGTTGCTGTGGATTCTACCATGGATTTGGACCATAACACTGGGTCCTCTACAGTAGCTGCTGTGGATTCTACCATGGTTATGGACCATAAGACTGGGTCCTCTACAGTAGCTGCTGTGGACTCTACCATGGTTATGGACCATAAGACTTGGTCCTCTACAGTAGCTGCTGTCGATTCTACAATGGTTCTGGACCATAAGACTGGGTCCTCTACAGTAGCTGCTGTGGATTCTACCATGGTTATGGACCATAAGACTGGGTCCTCTACAGTAGCTGCTGTGGATTCTACCATGGTTATGGACCATAAGACTGGGGTCCTCTACAGTAGCTGCTGTGGATTCTACCATGGATATGGACCATAAGACTGGGTCCTCTACAGTAGCTGCTGTGGATTCTACCATGGATATGGACCATAAGACTGGGTCCTCTACAGTAGCTGCTGAGGATTCTACCATGGATATGGACCATAAGACTGGGTCCTCTACAGTAACTTCAGTGGATTCTACCATGGTTATGGACCATAAGACTGGGGTCCTCTATAGTAGCTGCTGTGGATTCTACCATGGATGTGGACCATAAGACTGGGTCCTCTACAGTAGCTGCTGTGGAATCTACCATGGTTATGGACCATAAGACCGGGGTCCTCTACAGTAGCTGCTGTGGATTCTACCATGGTTATGGACCATAAGACTGGGTCCTCTACAGTAGTTGCTGTGGATTCTACCATGGTTATGGACCATAAGACTGGGTCCTCTACAGTAGCTGCTGTGGATTCTACCATGGATGTAGACCACAACACGTTTGTCCTCTACAGTAGCTGCTGTGGATTCTACCATGGTTATGGACCATAAGACTGGGTCCTCTACAGTAGCTGCTGTGGATTCTACCATGGATGTGGACCATAAGACTGGGTCCTCTACAGTAGCTGCTGTGGATTCTACCATGGTTATGGACCATAAGACTGGGTCCTCTACAGTAGCTGCTGTGGATTCTACCATGGATATGGACCATAAGACTGGGTCCTCTACAGGAGTTGCTGAGGATTCTACCATGGATTTGGACCATACGACTGGGTCCTCTACAGTAGCTGCTGTGGATTCTACAATGGTTATGGACCATAAGACTGGGTCCTCTACAGTAGATGCTGTGGATTCTACCATGGATATGGACCATAAAACTGGGTCCTCTACAATAGCTGCTGTGGATTCTACCATGGTTATGGACCATAAGAATTGGGTCCTCTACAGTAGCTGCTGTGGAATCTACCTTGGTTATGGACCATAAGACTGGGTCCTCTACAGTAGCTGCTGTGGATTCTACCATGGTTATGGACCATAAAACTGGGTCCTCTACAGTAGCTGCTGTGGATTCTACAATGGTTATGGACCATAAGACTGGGTCCTCTACAGTAGCTGCTTTGGATTCTACCATGGATGTAGACCACAATACGTTTGTCCTCTACAGTAGCTGCTGTGGATTCTACCATGGTTATGGACCATAAGACTGGGTCCTCTACAGTAGCTGCTGTGGATTCTACCATGGATTTAGACCACAATACTTTTGTCCTCTACAGTAGCTGCTGTGGATTCTACCATGGTTATGTACCAAAAGACTGGGTCCTCTACAGTAGCTGCTGTGGATTCTACCATGGATATGGACCATAAGACTGGGTCCTCTACAATAGTTGCTGTGGATTCTACCATGGTTATGGACCATAAGACTGGGTTCTCTACAGTAGCTGCTGTGGATTCTACCATGGATGTGGACCATAAGACTGGGTCTTCTACAGTAGCTGCTGTGGATTCTACCATGGATGTGGACCATAAGACCTGGTCCTCCACAGTAGCTGCTGTGGATTCTACCAAGGTTATGGACCATAAGACTTGGTCCTCTACAGTAGCTGCTGTGGATTCTACGATGGATGTGGACCATAAGACTGGGTCCTCTACAGTAGCTGCTGTGGATTCTACCATGGATGTGGACCATAAGACTGGGTCCTCTACAGTAGCTGCTGTGGATTCTACCATGGTTATGGACCATAAGACTGGGTCCTCTACAGTAGCTGCTGTGGATTCTACCATGGATATAGACCTCAAGACTGGGGTCCTCTACATTAGCTGCTGTGGATTCTACCATGGTTATGGACCATAAGACTGGGTCCTCTACAGTAGCTGCTGTGGATTCTACCATGGATATGGACCATAAGACTGGGTCCTCTACAGGAGTTGCTGTGGATTCTACCATGGATTTGGACCATACGACTGGGTCCTCTACAGTAGCTGCTGTGGATTCTACAATGGTTATGGACCATAAGACTGGGTCCTCTACAGTAGATGCTGTGGATTCTACCATGGATATGGACCATAAAACTGGGTCCTCTACAATAGCTGCTGTGGATTCTACCATGGTTATGGACCATAAGAATTGGGTCCTCTACAGTAGCTGCTGTGGAATCTACCTTGGTTATGGACCATAAGACTGGGTCCTCTACAGTAGCTGCTGTGGATTCTACCATGGTTATGGACCATAAGACTGGGTCCTCTACAGTAGCTGCTGTGGATTCTACAATGGTTATGGACCATAAGACTGGGTCCTCTACAGTAGCTGCTTTGGATTCTACCATGGTTATTGACCATAAGATTGGGTCCTCTACAGTAGCTGCTGTGGAATCTACCATGGATATGGACCATAAGACTGGGTCCTCTACAGTAACTGTTGTGGATTCTACCATGGTTATGGACCATAAGACTGGGGTCCTCTACAGTAGCTGCTTTGGATTCTACCCTGGTTATTGACCATCAGACTGGGCCCTCTACAGTAGCTGCTGTGGATTCTACCATGGTTATGGACCATAAGACTGGGTCCTCTAAAGTAGCTGCTGTGGATTCTACCATGGTTATGGACCATAAGACCCGTTCCTCTACAGTAGCTGCTGTGGATTCTACCATGGTTATGGACCATAAGACTGGGTCCTCTACAGTAGCTGTTGTGGATTCTAACATGGATGTGGACCATAAGACTGGGTCCTAAACAGTAGCTGCTGTGGATTCTACCATGGGTGTGGACCATAAGACTGGGTCCTCTACAGCAGATGCTGTGGATTCTACCTTGGATATGGACAATAAGACTAGGTCCTCTACAATAGCTGCTGTGGATTCTACCATGGTTATGGACCATAAGACTGGGTCCTATACAGTAGCTGCTGTGGATTCTACCATGGTTATGGACCATAAGACTGGGTCCTCTACAGTAGCTGCTGTGGATTCTACCATGGTTATGGACCATAAGACTGGGTCCTCTACAGTAGCTGCTGTGGATTCTACCATGGATATGGACCATAAAACTGGGTCCTCTACAATAGCTGCTGTGGATTCTACCATGGATATGGACCATAAGACTTGGGTCCTCTACAGTAGCTGCTGTGGAATCTACCATGGTTATGGACCATAAGACTGGGTCCTCTACAGTAGCTGCTGTGGATTCTATCATGGATGTGGACCATAAGACTGGGTCCTCTACAGTAGTTGCTGTGGATTCTACCGTGGATATGGACCATAAAATTGGGTCCTCTACAGTAGCTGCTGTGGATTCTACCATGGTTATGGACCATAAGACTTGGGTCCTCTACAGTAGCTGCTGTGGAATCTACCATGGTTATGGACCATACGACTGGGTCCTCTACAATAGTTGCTGTGGATTCTACCATGGTTATGGACCATAAGGCTGGGTTCTCTACAGTAGCTGCTGTGGATTCTACCATGGATGTGGACCATAAGACTGGGTCTTCTACAGTAGCTGCTGTGGATTCTACCATGGATGTGGACCATAAGACTGGATCCTCTACAGTAGCGGCTAAGGATTCTACCATGGATGTGGACCATAAGACCTGGTCCTCCACAGTAGCTGCTGTGGATTCTACCATGGATGTAGACCACAAGACGTTTGTCCTCTACAGTAGCTGCTGTGGATTCTACCATGGTTATGGACCATAAGACTGGGTCCTCTACAGTAGCCGCTGTGGATTCTACCATGGATGTAGATCATAAGACGTTTGTCCTCTACAGTAGCTGCTGTGGATTCTACCATGGATGTAGACCATAAGACTGGGTCCTCTACAGTAGCTGCTGTGGATTCTACCATGGTTATGGACCATAAGACTGGGTCCTCTACAGTAGCTGCTGTGGATTCTACCATGGATGTAGACCATAAGACGTTTGTCCTCTACAGTAGCTGCTGTGGATTCTATCATGGATGTGGACCATAAGACTGGGTCCTCTACAGTAGCTGCTGTGGATTCTACCATGGTTATAGACTGGGTCCTCTACAGTAGCTGCTGTGGATTCTACCATGGATGTAGACCATAAGACGTTTGTCCTCTACAGTAGCTGCTGTGGATTCTATCATGGATGTGGACCATAAGACTGGGTCCTCTACAGTAGCTGCTGTGGATTCTACCATGGTTATGGACCATAAGACTTGGTCCTCTACAGTAGCCGCTGTGGATTCTACCATGTATTTGGACCATAAGACTGGGTCCTCTACAGTAGCTGCTGTGGATTCTACCATGGATATGGACCATAAGACTGGGTCCTTTACAGTAGCTGCTGTGGATTCTACCATGGATATGGACAATAAGACTGGGTCCTCTACAGTAGCTGCTGTGGATTCTACCATGGATATAGACCATAAGACTGGGTCCTCTACAGTAGCTGCTGTGGATTCTACCATGGTTATGGACCATAAGACTGGGTCCTCTACAGTAGCTGCTGTGGATTCTACCATGTTTATGGACCATAAGACTTGGTCCTCTACAGTAGCTGCTGTGGATTCTACCATGTATCTGGACCATAAGACTGGGTCCTCTACAGTAGCTGCTGTGGAATCTACCATGGATATGGATAATAAGACTGGGTCCTCTACAGTAGCTGCTGTGGATTCTACCATGGATATGGACCATAAGACTGGGTCCTCTACAGTAGCTGCTGTGGATTCTACCATGGTTATGGACCATAAGACTGGGTCCTCTACAGTAGCTGCTGTGGATTCTACCATGGTTATGGACCATAAGACTGGGATCCTCTACAGTAGCTGCTGTGGATTCTACCATGAATATGGACCATAAAACGGGGGTCCTCTACAGTAGCTGCTGTGCATTCTACCATGGATATGGACCATAAGACGGGGTCCTTTACAGTAACTGATGTGGATTATACCTTGGATATGGACCATAAGACTGGGTCCTCTACAGTAGCTGCTGTGGATTCTACCATGGTTATGGACCATAAGACTGGGTCCTCTACAGTAGCTGCTGTGGATTCTACCATGGATGTAGACCACAATACGTTTGTCCTCTACAGTAGCTGCTGTGGATTCTACCATGGTTATGGACCATAAGACTGGGTCCTCTACAGTAGCTGCTGTGGATTCTACCATGGATGTAGACCACAATACTTTTGTCCTCTACAGTAGCTGCTGTGGATTCTACCATGGTTATGGACCAAAAGACTGGGTCCTCTACAGTAGCTGCTGTGGATTCTACCATGGATATGGACCATAAGACTGGGTCCTCTACAATAGTTGCTGTGGATTCTACCATGGTTATGGACCATAAGACTGGGTTCTCTACAGTAGCTGCTGTGGATTCTACCATGGATGTGGACCATAAGACTGGGTCTTCTACAGTAGCTGCTGTGGATTCTACCATGGATGTGGACCATAAGACTGGATCCTCTACAGTAGCTGCTAAGGATTCTACCATGGATGTGGACCATAAGACCTGGTCCTCCACAGTAGCTGCTGTGGATTCTACCAAGGTTATGGACCATAAGACTTGGTCCTCTACAGTAGCTGCTGTGGATTCTACGATGGATGTGGACCATAAGACTGGGTCCTCTACAGTAGCTGCTGTGGATTCTACCATGGATGTGGACCATAAGACTGGGTCCTCTACAGTAGCTGCTGTGGATTCTACCATGGTTATGGACCATAAGACTGGGTCCTCTAAATTAGCTGCTGTGTATTCTACCATGGATATGGACCATAAGACTGGGTCCTCTAGATTAGCTGCTGTGGATTCTACCATGGATGTGGACCATAAGACTGGGTCCTCTACAGGAGTTGCTGTGGATTATTCCATGGATTTGGACCATAAGACTGGGTCCTCTACAGTAGCTGCTGTGGATTCTACCATGGTTATGGACGATAAGACTGGGTCCTCTACAGTAGCTGCTGTGGATTCTACCATGGATATAGACCTCAAGACTGGGGTCCTCTACATTAGCTGCTGTGGATTCTACCATGGTTATGGACCATAAGACTGGGTCCTCTACAGTAGCTGCTGTGGATTCTACCATGGATATGGACCATAAGACTGGGTCCTCTACAGGAGTTGCTGTGGATTCTACCATGGATTTGGACCATAAGACTGGGTCCTCTACAGTAGCTGCTGTGGATTCTACAATGGTTATGGACCATAAGACTGGGTCCTCTACAGTAGCTGCTGTGGATTCTACCATGGATATGGACCAGAAAACTGGGTCCTCTACAATAGCTGCTGTGGATTCTACCATGGTTATGGACCATAAGACTTGGGTCCTCTACAGTAGCTGCTGTGGAATCTACCATGGTTATGGACCATAAGACTGGGTCCTCTACAGTAGGTGCTGTGGATTCTACCATGGTTATGGACCATAAGACTGGGTCTTCTACAGTAGCTGCTGTGGATTCTACAATGGTTATGGACCATAAGACTGGGTCCTCTACAGTAGCTGCTTTGGATTCTACCATGGTTATTGACCATAAGACTGGGTCCTCTACAGTAGCTGCTGTGGATTCTACCATGGATATGGACCATAAGACTGGGTCCTCTACAGTAACTGTTGTGGATTCTACCATGGTTATGGACCATAAGACTGGGGTCCTCTACAGTAGCTGCTTTGGATTATACCCTGGTTATTGACCATCAGACTGGGCCCTCTACAGTAGCTGCTGTGGATTCTACCATGGTTATGGACCATAACACTGGGTCCTCTAAAGTAGCTGCTGTGGATTCTACCATGTTTATGGACCATAAGACCCGTTCCTCTACAGTAGCTGCTGTGGATTCTACCATGGTTATGGACCATAAGACTGGGTCCTAAACAGTAGCTGCTGTGGATTCTACCATGGGTGTGGACCATAAGACTGGGTCCTCTACAGCAGCTGCTGTGGATTCTACCTTGGATAAGGACAGTAAGACTAGGTCCTCTACAATAGCTGCTGTGGATTCTACCATGGTTATGGACCATAAGACTGGGTCCTATACAGTAGCTGCTGTGGATTCTACCATGGTTATGGACCATAAGACTGGGTCCTCTACAGTAGCTGCTGTGGATTCTACCATGGTTATGGACCATAAGACTGGGTCCTCTACAGTAGCTGCTGTGGATTCTACCATGGTTATGGACCATAAGACTGGGGTCCTCTACAGTAGCTGCTGTGGATTCTATCATGGATGTGGACCATAAGACTTGGTCCTCTACAGTAGTTGCTGTGGATTCTACCGTGGATATGGACCATAAAATTGGGTCCTCTACAATAGCTGCTGTGGATTCTACCATGGATATGGACCATAAGACTTGGGTCCTCTACAGTAGCTGCTGTGGAATCTACCATGGTTATGGACCATAAGACTGGGTCCTCTACAGTAGCTGCTGTGGATTCTATCATGGATGTGGACCATAAGACTGGGTCCTCTACAGTAGTTGCTGTGGATTCTACCGTGGATATGGACCATAAAATTGGGTCCTCTACAATAGCTGCTGTGGATTCTACCATGGTTATGGACCATAAGACTGGGTTCTCTACAGTAGCTGCTATGGATTCTACCCTGGATGTGGACCATAAGACTGGGGTCCTCTACATTAGCTGCTGTGGATTCTACCATGGTTATGGACCATAGGACTGGGTCCTCTACAGTAGCTGCTGTGGATTCTACCATGGATATCGACCATAAGACTGGGTCCTCTACAGGAGTTGCTGTGGATTCTACCATGGATTTGGACCATAACACTGGGTCCTCTACAGTAGCTGCTGTGGATTCTACCATGGTTATGGACCATAAGACTGGGTCCTCTACAGTAGCTGCTGTGGACTCTACCATGGTTATGGACCATAAGACTTGGTCCTCTACAGTAGCTGCTGTCGATTCTACAATGGTTCTGGACCATAAGACTGGGTCCTCTACAGTAGCTGCTGTGGATTCTACCATGGTTATGGACCATAAGACTGGGTCCTCTACAGTAGCTGCTGTGGATTCTACCATGGTTATGGACCATAAGACTGGGGTCCTCTACAGTAGCTGCTGTGGATTCTACCATGGATATGGACCATAAGACTGGGTCCTCTACAGTAGCTGCTGTGGATTCTACCATGGATATGGACCATAAGACTGGGTCCTCTACAGTAGCTGCTGAGGATTCTACCATGGATATGGACCATAAGACTGGGTCCTCTACAGTAACTTCAGTGGATTCTACCATGGTTATGGACCATAAGACTGGGGTCCTCTATAGTAGCTGCTGTGGATTCTACCATGGATGTGGACCATAAGACTGGGTCCTCTACAGTAGCTGCTGTGGAATCTACCATGGTTATGGACCATAAGACCGGGGTCCTCTACAGTAGCTGCTGTGGATTCTACCATGGTTATGGACCATAAGACTGGGTCCTCTACAGTAGTTGCTGTGGATTCTACCATGGTTATGGACCATAAGACTGGGTCCTCTACAGTAGCTGCTGTGGATTCTACCATGGATGTAGACCACAACACGTTTGTCCTCTACAGTAGCTGCTGAGGATTCTACCATGGTTATGGACCATAAGACTGGGTCCTCTACAGTAGCTGCTGTGGATTCTACCATGGATGTGGACCATAAGACTGGGTCCTCTACAGTAGCTGCTGTGGATTCTACCATGGTTATGGACCATAAGACTGGGTCCTCTACAGTAGCTGCTGTGGATTCTACCATGGATATAGACCTCAAGACTGGGGTCCTCTACATTAGCTGCTGTGGATTCTACCATGGTTATGGACCATAAGACTGGGTCCTCTACAGTAGCTGCTGTGGATTCTACCATGGATATGGACCATAAGACTGGGTCCTCTACAGGAGTTGCTGAGGATTCTACCATGGATTTGGACCATACGACTGGGTCCTCTACAGTAGCTGCTGTGGATTCTACAATGGTTATGGACCATAAGACTGGGTCCTCTACAGTAGATGCTGTGGATTCTACCATGGATATGGACCATAAAACTGGGTCCTCTACAATAGCTGCTGTGGATTCTACCATGGTTATGGACCATAAGAATTGGGTCCTCTACAGTAGCTGCTGTGGATTCTACCATGGTTATGGACCATAAAACTGGGTCCTCTACAGTAGCTGCTGTGGATTCTACAATGGTTATGGACCATAAGACTGGGTCCTCTACAGTAGCTGCTTTGGATTCTACCATGGATGTAGACCACAATACGTTTGTCCTCTACAGTAGCTGCTGTGGATTCTACCATGGTTATGGACCATAAGACTGGGTCCTCTACAGTAGCTGCTGTGGATTCTACCATGGATGTAGACCACAATACTTTTGTCCTCTACAGTAGCTGCTGTGGATTCTACCATGGTTATGTACCAAAAGACTGGGTCCTCTACAGTAGCTGCTGTGGATTCTACCATGGATATGGACCATAAGACTGGGTCCTCTACAATAGTTGCTGTGGATTCTACCATGGTTATGGACCATAAGACTGGGTTCTCTACAGTAGCTGCTGTGGATTCTACCATGGATGTGGACCATAAGACTGGGTCTTCTACAGTAGCTGCTGTGGATTCTACCATGGATGTGGACCATAAGACTGGATCCTCTACAGTAGCGGCTAAGGATTCTACCATGGATGTGGACCATAAGACCTGGTCCTCCACAGTAGCTGCTGTGGATTCTACCAAGGTTATGGACCATAAGACTTGGTCCTCTACAGTAGCTGCTGTGGATTCTACGATGGATGTGGACCATAAGACTGGGTCCTCTACAGTAGCTGCTGTGGATTCTACCATGGATGTGGACCATAAGACTGGGTCCTCTACAGTAGCTGCTGTGGATTCTACCATGGTTATGGACCATAAGACTGGGTCCTCTACAGTAGCTGCTGTGGATTCTACCATGGATATAGACCTCAAGACTGGGGTCCTCTACATTAGCTGCTGTGGATTCTACCATGGTTATGGACCATAAGACTGGGTCCTCTACAGTAGCTGCTGTGGATTCTACCATGGATATGGACCATAAGACTGGGTCCTCTACAGGAGTTGCTGTGGATTCTACCATGGATTTGGACCATACGACTGGGTCCTCTACAGTAGCTGCTGTGGATTCTACAATGGTTATGGACCATAAGACTGGGTCCTCTACAGTAGATGCTGTGGATTCTACCATGGATATGGACCATAAAACTGGGTCCTCTACAATAGCTGCTGTGGATTCTACCATGGTTATGGACCATAAGAATTGGGTCCTCTACAGTAGCTGCTGTGGAATCTACCTTGGTTATGGACCATAAGACTGGGTCCTCTACAGTAGCTGCTGTGGATTCTACCATGGTTATGGACCATAAGACTGGGTCCTCTACAGTAGCTGCTGTGGATTCTACAATGGTTATGGACCATAAGACTGGGTCCTCTACAGTAGCTGCTTTGGATTCTACCATGGTTATTGACCATAAGATTGGGTCCTCTACAGTAGCTGCTGTGGAATCTACCATGGATATGGACCATAAGACTGGGTCCTCTACAGTAACTGTTGTGGATTCTACCATGGTTATGGACCATAAGACTGGGGTCCTCTACAGTAGCTGCTTTGGATTCTACCCTGGTTATTGACCATCAGACTGGGCCCTCTACAGTAGCTGCTGTGGATTCTACCATGGTTATGGACCATAAGACTGGGTCCTCTAAAGTAGCTGCTGTGGATTCTACCATGGTTATGGACCATAAGACCCGTTCCTCTACAGTAGCTGCTGTGGATTCTACCATGGTTATGGACCATAAGACTGGGTCCTCTACAGTAGCTGTTGTGGATTCTAACATGGATGTGGACCATAAGACTGGGTCCTAAACAGTAGCTGCTGTGGATTCTACCATGGGTGTGGACCATAAGACTGGGTCCTCTACAGCAGATGCTGTGGATTCTACCTTGGATATGGACAATAAGACTAGGTCCTCTACAATAGCTGCTGTGGATTCTACCATGGTTATGGACCATAAGACTGGGTCCTATACAGTAGCTGCTGTGGATTCTACCATGGTTATGGACCATAAGACTGGGTCCTCTACAGTAGCTGCTGTGGATTCTACCATGGTTATGGACCATAAGACTGGGTCCTCTACAGTAGCTGCTGTGGATTCTACCATGGTTATGGACCATAAGACTGGGGTCCTCTACAGTAGCTGCTGTGGATTCTACCATGGATATGGACCATAAGACTGGGTCCTCTACAGTAGCTGCTGTGGATTCTACCATGGATATGGACCATAAAACTGGGTCCTCTACAATAGCTGCTGTGGATTCTACCATGGATATGGACCATAAGACTTGGGTCCTCTACAGTAGCTGCTGTGGAATCTACCATGGTTATGGACCATAAGACTGGGTCCTCTACAGTAGCTGCTGTGGATTCTATCATGGATGTGGACCATAAGACTGGGTCCTCTACAGTAGTTGCTGTGGATTCTACCGTGGATATGGACCATAAAATTGGGTCCTCTACAATAGCTGCTGTGGATTCTACCATGGTTATGGACCATAAGACTTGGGTCCTCTACAGTAGCTGCTGTGGAATCTACCATGGTTATGGACCATAAGACTGGGTCCTCTACAGTAGCTGCTGAGGATTCTACCATGGATATGGACCATAAGACTGGGTCCTCTACAGTAACTGCAGTGGATTCTACCATGGTTATGGACCATAAGACTGGGTTCTCTACAGTAGCTGCTGTGGATTCTACCCTGGATGTGGACCATAAGACTGGGGTCCTCTACATTAGCTGCTGTGGATTCTACCATGGTTATGGACCATAAGACTGGGTCCTCTACAGTAGCTGCTGTGGACTCTACCATGGTTATGGACCATAAGACTTGGTCCTCTACAGTAGCTGCTGTCGATTCTACAATGGTTCTGGACCATAAGACTGGGTCCTCTACAGTAGCTGCTGTGGATTCTATCATGGATGTGGACCATAAGACTGGGTCCTCTACAGTAGTTGCTGTGGATTCTACCGTGGATATGGACCATAAAATTGGGTCCTCTACAATAGCTGCTGTGGATTCTACCATGGTTATGGACCATAAGACTTGGGTTCTCTACAGTAGCTGCTATGGATTCTACCCTGGATGTGGACCATAAGACTGGGGTCCTCTACATTAGCTGCTGTGGATTCTACCATGGTTATGGACCATAGGACTGGGTCCTCTACAGTAGCTGCTGTGGATTCTACCATGGATATCGACCATAAGACTGGGTCCTCTACAGGAGTTGCTGTGGATTCTACCATGGATTTGGACCATAACACTGGGTCCTCTACAGTAGCTGCTGTGGATTCTACCATGGTTATGGACCATAAGACTGGGTCCTCTACAGTAGCTGCTGTGGACTCTACCATGGTTATGGACCATAAGACTTGGTCCTCTACAGTAGCTGCTGTCGATTCTACAATGGTTCTGGACCATAAGACTGGGTCCTCTACAGTAGCTGCTGTGGATTCTACCATGGTTATGGACCATAAGACTGGGTCCTCTACAGTAGCTGCTGTGGATTCTACCATGGTTATGGACCATAAGACTGGGGTCCTCTACAGTAGCTGCTGTGGATTCTACCATGGATATGGACCATAAGACTGGGTCCTCTACAGTAGCTGCTGTGGATTCTACCATGGATATGGACCATAAGACTGGGTCCTCTACAGTAGCTGCTGAGGATTCTACCATGGATATGGACCATAAGACTGGGTCCTCTACAGTAACTTCAGTGGATTCTACCATGGTTATGGACCATAAGACTGGGGTCCTCTATAGTAGCTGCTGTGGATTCTACCATGGATGTGGACCATAAGACTGGGTCCTCTACAGTAGCTGCTGTGGAATCTACCATGGTTATGGACCATAAGACCGGGGTCCTCTACAGTAGCTGCTGTGGATTCTACCATGGTTATGGACCATAAGACTGGGTCCTCTACAGTAGTTGCTGTGGATTCTACCATGGTTATGGACCATAAGACTGGGTCCTCTACAGTAGCTGCTGTGGATTCTACCATGGATGTAGACCACAACACGTTTGTCCTCTACAGTAGCTGCTGTGGATTCTACCATGGTTATGGACCATAAGACTGGGTCCTCTACAGTAGCTGCTGTGGATTCTACCATGGATGTGGACCATAAGACTGGGTCCTCTACAGTAGCTGCTGTGGATTCTACCATGGTTATGGACCATAAGACTGGGTCCTCTACAGTAGCTGCTGTGGATTCTACCATGGATATAGACCTCAAGACTGGGGTCCTCTACATTAGCTGCTGTGGATTCTACCATGGTTATGGACCATAAGACTGGGTCCTCTACAGTAGCTGCTGTGGATTCTACCATGGATATGGACCATAAGACTGGGTCCTCTACAGGAGTTGCTGAGGATTCTACCATGGATTTGGACCATACGACTGGGTCCTCTACAGTAGCTGCTGTGGATTCTACAATGGTTATGGACCATAAGACTGGGTCCTCTACAGTAGATGCTGTGGATTCTACCATGGATATGGACCATAAAACTGGGTCCTCTACAATAGCTGCTGTGGATTCTACCATGGTTATGGACCATAAGAATTGGGTCCTCTACAGTAGCTGCTGTGGAATCTACCTTGGTTATGGACCATAAGACTGGGTCCTCTACAGTAGCTGCTGTGGATTCTACCATGGTTATGGACCATAAAACTGGGTCCTCTACAGTAGCTGCTGTGGATTCTACAATGGTTATGGACCATAAGACTGGGTCCTCTACAGTAGCTGCTTTGGATTCTACCATGGATGTAGACCACAATACGTTTGTCCTCTACAGTAGCTGCTGTGGATTCTACCATGGTTATGGACCATAAGACTGGGTCCTCTACAGTAGCTGCTGTGGATTCTACCATGGATTTAGACCACAATACTTTTGTCCTCTACAGTAGCTGCTGTGGATTCTACCATGGTTATGTACCAAAAGACTGGGTCCTCTACAGTAGCTGCTGTGGATTCTACCATGGATATGGACCATAAGACTGGGTCCTCTACAATAGTTGCTGTGGATTCTACCATGGTTATGGACCATAAGACTGGGTTCTCTACAGTAGCTGCTGTGGATTCTACCATGGATGTGGACCATAAGACTGGGTCTTCTACAGTAGCTGCTGTGGATTCTACCATGGATGTGGACCATAAGACTGGATCCTCTACAGTAGCGGCTAAGGATTCTACCATGGATGTGGACCATAAGACCTGGTCCTCCACAGTAGCTGCTGTGGATTCTACCAAGGTTATGGACCATAAGACTTGGTCCTCTACAGTAGCTGCTGTGGATTCTACGATGGATGTGGACCATAAGACTGGGTCCTCTACAGTAGCTGCTGTGGATTCTACCATGGATGTGGACCATAAGACTGGGTCCTCTACAGTAGCTGCTGTGGATTCTACCATGGTTATGGACCATAAGACTGGGTCCTCTACAGTAGCTGCTGTGGATTCTACCATGGATATAGACCTCAAGACTGGGGTCCTCTACATTAGCTGCTGTGGATTCTACCATGGTTATGGACCATAAGACTGGGTCCTCTACAGTAGCTGCTGTGGATTCTACCATGGATATGGACCATAAGACTGGGTCCTCTACAGGAGTTGCTGTGGATTCTACCATGGATTTGGACCATACGACTGGGTCCTCTACAGTAGCTGCTGTGGATTCTACAATGGTTATGGACCATAAGACTGGGTCCTCTACAGTAGATGCTGTGGATTCTACCATGGATATGGACCATAAAACTGGGTCCTCTACAATAGCTGCTGTGGATTCTACCATGGTTATGGACCATAAGAATTGGGTCCTCTACAGTAGCTGCTGTGGAATCTACCTTGGTTATGGACCATAAGACTGGGTCCTCTACAGTAGCTGCTGTGGATTCTACCATGGTTATGGACCATAAGACTGGGTCCTCTACAGTAGCTGCTGTGGATTCTACAATGGTTATGGACCATAAGACTGGGTCCTCTACAGTAGCTGCTTTGGATTCTACCATGGTTATTGACCATAAGATTGGGTCCTCTACAGTAGCTGCTGTGGAATCTACCATGGATATGGACCATAAGACTGGGTCCTCTACAGTAACTGTTGTGGATTCTACCATGGTTATGGACCATAAGACTGGGGTCCTCTACAGTAGCTGCTTTGGATTCTACCCTGGTTATTGACCATCAGACTGGGCCCTCTACAGTAGCTGCTGTGGATTCTACCATGGTTATGGACCATAAGACTGGGTCCTCTAAAGTAGCTGCTGTGGATTCTACCATGGTTATGGACCATAAGACCCGTTCCTCTACAGTAGCTGCTGTGGATTCTACCATGGTTATGGACCATAAGACTGGGTCCTCTACAGTAGCTGTTGTGGATTCTAACATGGATGTGGACCATAAGACTGGGTCCTAAACAGTAGCTGCTGTGGATTCTACCATGGGTGTGGACCATAAGACTGGGTCCTCTACAGCAGATGCTGTGGATTCTACCTTGGATATGGACAATAAGACTAGGTCCTCTACAATAGCTGCTGTGGATTCTACCATGGTTATGGACCATAAGACTGGGTCCTATACAGTAGCTGCTGTGGATTCTACCATGGTTATGGACCATAAGACTGGGTCCTCTACAGTAGCTGCTGTGGACTCTACCATGGTTATGGACCATAAGACTTGGTCCTCTACAGTAGCTGCTGTCGATTCTACAATGGTTCTGGACCATAAGACTGGGTCCTCTACAGTAGCTGCTGTGGATTCTACCATGGTTATGGACCATAAGACTGGGTCCTCTACAGTAGCTGCTGTGGATTCTACCATGGTTATGGACCATAAGACTGGGGTCCTCTACAGTAGCTGCTGTGGATTCTACCATGGATATGGACCATAAGACTGGGTCCTCTACAGTAGCTGCTGTGGATTCTACCATGGATATGGACCATAAGACTGGGTCCTCTACAGTAGCTGCTGAGGATTCTACCATGGATATGGACCATAAGACTGGGTCCTCTACAGTAACTTCAGTGGATTCTACCATGGTTATGGACCATAAGACTGGGGTCCTCTATAGTAGCTGCTGTGGATTCTACCATGGATGTGGACCATAAGACTGGGTCCTCTACAGTAGCTGCTGTGGAATCTACCATGGTTATGGACCATAAGACCGGGGTCCTCTACAGTAGCTGCTGTGGATTCTACCATGGTTATGGACCATAAGACTGGGTCCTCTACAGTAGTTGCTGTGGATTCTACCATGGTTATGGACCATAAGACTGGGTCCTCTACAGTAGCTGCTGTGGATTCTACCATGGATGTAGACCACAACACGTTTGTCCTCTACAGTAGCTGCTGTGGATTCTACCATGGTTATGGACCATAAGACTGGGTCCTCTACAGTAGCTGCTGTGGATTCTACCATGGATGTGGACCATAAGACTGGGTCCTCTACAGTAGCTGCTGTGGATTCTACCATGGTTATGGACCATAAGACTGGGTCCTCTACAGTAGCTGCTGTGGATTCTACCATGGATATAGACCTCAAGACTGGGGTCCTCTACATTAGCTGCTGTGGATTCTACCATTGTTATGGACCATAAGACTGGGTCCTCTACAGTAGCTGCTGTGGATTCTACCATGGATATGGACCATAAGACTGGGTCCTCTACAGGAGTTGCTGAGGATTCTACCATGGATTTGGACCATACGACTGGGTCCTCTACAGTAGCTGCTGTGGATTCTACAATGGTTATGGACCATAAGACTGGGTCCTCTACAGTAGATGCTGTGGATTCTACCATGGATATGGACCATAAAACTGGGTCCTCTACAATAGCTGCTGTGGATTCTACCATGGTTATGGACCATAAGAATTGGGTCCTCTACAGTAGCTGCTGTGGAATCTACCTTGGTTATGGACCATAAGACTGGGTCCTCTACAGTAGCTGCTGTGGATTCTACCATGGTTATGGACCATAAAACTGGGTCCTCTACAGTAGCTGCTGTGGATTCTACAATGGTTATGGACCATAAGACTGGGTCCTCTACAGTAGCTGCTTTGGATTCTACCATGGATGTAGACCACAATACGTTTGTCCTCTACAGTAGCTGCTGTGGATTCTACCATGGTTATGGACCATAAGACTGGGTCCTCTACAGTAGCTGCTGTGGATTCTACCATGGATTTAGACCACAATACTTTTGTCCTCTACAGTAGCTGCTGTGGATTCTACCATGGTTATGTACCAAAAGACTGGGTCCTCTACAGTAGCTGCTGTGGATTCTACCATGGATATGGACCATAAGACTGGGTCCTCTACAATAGTTGCTGTGGATTCTACCATGGTTATGGACCATAAGACTGGGTTCTCTACAGTAGCTGCTGTGGATTCTACCATGGATGTGGACCATAAGACTGGGTCTTCTACAGTAGCTGCTGTGGATTCTACCATGGATGTGGACCATAAGACTGGATCCTCTACAGTAGCGGCTAAGGATTCTACCATGGATGTGGACCATAAGACCTGGTCCTCCACAGTAGCTGCTGTGGATTCTACCAAGGTTATGGACCATAAGACTTGGTCCTCTACAGTAGCTGCTGTGGATTCTACGATGGATGTGGACCATAAGACTGGGTCCTCTACAGTAGCTGCTGTGGATTCTACCATGGATGTGGACCATAAGACTGGGTCCTCTACAGTAGCTGCTGTGGATTCTACCATGGTTATGGACCATAAGACTGGGTCCTCTACAGTAGCTGCTGTGGATTCTACCATGGATATAGACCTCAAGACTGGGGTCCTCTACATTAGCTGCTGTGGATTCTACCATGGTTATGGACCATAAGACTGGGTCCTCTACAGTAGCTGCTGTGGATTCTACCATGGATATGGACCATAAGACTGGGTCCTCTACAGGAGTTGCTGTGGATTCTACCATGGATTTGGACCATACGACTGGGTCCTCTACAGTAGCTGCTGTGGATTCTACAATGGTTATGGACCATAAGACTGGGTCCTCTACAGTAGATGCTGTGGATTCTACCATGGATATGGACCATAAAACTGGGTCCTCTACAATAGCTGCTGTGGATTCTACCATGGTTATGGACCATAAGAATTGGGTCCTCTACAGTAGCTGCTGTGGAATCTACCTTGGTTATGGACCATAAGACTGGGTCCTCTACAGTAGCTGCTGTGGATTCTACCATGGTTATGGACCATAAGACTGGGTCCTCTACAGTAGCTGCTGTGGATTCTACAATGGTTATGGACCATAAGACTGGGTCCTCTACAGTAGCTGCTTTGGATTCTACCATGGTTATTGACCATAAGATTGGGTCCTCTACAGTAGCTGCTGTGGAATCTACCATGGATATGGACCATAAGACTGGGTCCTCTACAGTAACTGTTGTGGATTCTACCATGGTTATGGACCATAAGACTGGGGTCCTCTACAGTAGCTGCTTTGGATTCTACCCTGGTTATTGACCATCAGACTGGGCCCTCTACAGTAGCTGCTGTGGATTCTACCATGGTTATGGACCATAAGACTGGGTCCTCTAAAGTAGCTGCTGTGGATTCTACCATGGTTATGGACCATAAGACCCGTTCCTCTACAGTAGCTGCTGTGGATTCTACCATGGTTATGGACCATAAGACTGGGTCCTCTACAGTAGCTGTTGTGGATTCTAACATGGATGTGGACCATAAGACTGGGTCCTAAACAGTAGCTGCTGTGGATTCTACCATGGGTGTGGACCATAAGACTGGGTCCTCTACAGCAGATGCTGTGGATTCTACCTTGGATATGGACAATAAGACTAGGTCCTCTACAATAGCTGCTGTGGATTCTACCATGGTTATGGACCATAAGACTGGGTCCTATACAGTAGCTGCTGTGGATTCTACCATGGTTATGGACCATAAGACTGGGTCCTCTACAGTAGCTGCTGTGGATTCTACCATGGTTATGGACCATAAGACTGGGTCCTCTACAGTAGCTGCTGTGGATTCTACCATGGATATGGACCATAAAACTGGGTCCTCTACAATAGCTGCTGTGGATTCTACCATGGATATGGACCATAAGACTTGGGTCCTCTACAGTAGCTGCTGTGGAATCTACCATGGTTATGGACCATAAGACTGGGTCCTCTACAGTAGCTGCTGTGGATTCTATCATGGATGTGGACCATAAGACTGGGTCCTCTACAGTAGTTGCTGTGGATTCTACCGTGGATATGGACCATAAAATTGGGTCCTCTACAATAGCTGCTGTGGATTCTACCATGGTTATGGACCATAAGACTTGGGTCCTCTACAGTAGCTGCTGTGGAATCTACCATGGTTATGGACCATACGACTGGGTCCTCTACAATAGTTGCTGTGGATTCTACCATGGTTATGGACCATAAGGCTGGGTTCTCTACAGTAGCTGCTGTGGATTCTACCATGGATGTGGACCATAAGACTGGGTCTTCTACAGTAGCTGCTGTGGATTCTACCATGGATGTGGACCATAAGACTGGATCCTCTACAGTAGCGGCTAAGGATTCTACCATGGATGTGGACCATAAGACCTGGTCCTCCACAGTAGCTGCTGTGGATTCTACCAAGGTTATGGACCATAAGACTGGGTCCTCTACAGTAGCTGCTGTGGATTCTACGATGGATGTGGACCATAAGACTGGGTCCTCTACAGTAGCTGCTGTGGATTCTACCATGGATGTGGACCATAAGACTGGGTCCTCTACAGTAGCTGCTGTGGATTCTACCATGGTTATGGACCATAAGACTGGGTCCTCTACAGTAGCTGCTGTGGATTCTACCATGGATATAGACCTCAAGACTGGGGTCCTCTACATTAGCTGCTGTGGATTCTACCATGGTTATGGACCATAAGACTGGGTCCTCTACAGTAGCTGCTGTGGATTCTACCATGGATATAGACCTCAAGACTGGGGTCCTCTACATTAGCTGCTGTGGATTCTACCATGGTTATGGACCATAAGACTGGGTCCTCTACAGTAGCTGCTGTGGATTCTACAATGGTTATGGACCATAAGACTGGGTCCTCTACAGTAGATGCTGTGGATTCTACCATGGATATGGACCATAAAACTGGGTCCTCTACAATAGCTGCTGTGGATTCTACCATGGTTATGGACCATAAGAATTGGGTCCTCTACAGTAGCTGCTGTGGAATCTACCTTGGTTATGGACCATAAGACTGGGTCCTCTACAGTAGCTGCTGTGGATTCTACCATGGTTATGGACCATAAGACTGGGTCCTCTACAGTAGCTGCTGTGGATTCTACAATGGTTATGGACCAT
The DNA here is from genome assembly GCF_045791955.1 of Oncorhynchus clarkii lewisi. Lineage (NCBI taxonomy): Eukaryota > Metazoa > Chordata > Actinopteri > Salmoniformes > Salmonidae > Oncorhynchus > Oncorhynchus clarkii. The sequence continues at coordinate 51,507,463 of NC_092173.1, forward strand.
AAGACTGGGTCCTCTACAGTAGCTGCTTTGGATTCTACCATGGTTATTGACCATAAGATTGGGTCCTCTACAGTAGCTGCTGTGGAATCTACCATGGATATGGACCATAAGACTGGGTCCTCTACAGTAACTGTTGTGGATTCTACCATGGTTATGGACCATAAGACTGGGGTCCTCTACAGTAGCTGCTTTGGATTCTACCCTGGTTATTGACCATCAGACTGGGCCCTCTACAGTAGCTGCTGTGGATTCTACCATGGTTATGGACCATAAGACTGGGTCCTCTAAAGTAGCTGCTGTGGATTCTACCATGGTTATGGACCATAAGACCCGTTCCTCTACAGTAGCTGCTGTGGATTCTACCATGGTTATGGACCATAAGACTGGGTCCTCTACAGTAGCTGTTGTGGATTCTAACATGGATGTGGACCATAAGACTGGGTCCTAAACAGTAGCTGCTGTGGATTCTACCATGGGTGTGGACCATAAGACTGGGTCCTCTACAGCAGCTGCTGTGGATTCTACCTTGGATATGGACAATAAGACTAGGTCCTCTACAATAGCTGCTGTGGATTCTACCATGGTTATGGACCATAAGACTGGGTCCTATACAGTAGCTGCTGTGGATTCTACCATGGTTATGGACCATAAGACTGGGTCCTCTACAGTAGCTGCTGTGGATTCTACCATGGTTATGGACCATAAGACTGGGTCCTCTACAGTAGCTGCTGTGGATTCTACCATGGTTATGGACCATAAGACTGGGGTCCTCTACAGTAGCTGCTGTGGATTCTACCATGGATATGGACCATAAGACTGGGTCCTCTACAGTAGCTGCTGTGGATTCTACCATGGATATGGACCATAAAACTGGGTCCTCTACAATAGCTGCTGTGGATTCTACCATGGATATGGACCATAAGACTTGGGTCCTCTACAGTAGCTGCTGTGGAATCTACCATGGTTATGGACCATAAGACTGGGTCCTCTACAGTAGCTGCTGTGGATTCTATCATGGATGTGGACCATAAGACTGGGTCCTCTACAGTAGTTGCTGTGGATTCTACCGTGGATATGGACCATAAAATTGGGTCCTCTACAATAGCTGCTGTGGATTCTACCATGGTTATGGACCATAAGACTTGGGTCCTCTACAGTAGCTGCTGTGGAATCTACCATTTTTATTTATTTATTTTTTATTTTACCTTTATTTAACCAGGCAAGTCAGTTAAGAACAAATTCTTATTTTCAATGACGGCCTGGGAACAGTGGGTTAACTGCCTTGTTCAGGGGCAGAACGACAGATTTGTACCTTGTCAGCTCGGGGGTTTGAACTCACAACCTTCCGGTTACTAGTCCAACGCTCTAACCACTAGGCTACCCTGCCGCCCTATGGTTATGCCGCTACCATGGTTATGGACCATAAGACTGGGTCCTCTACAGTAGCTGCTGAGGATTCTACCATGGATATGGACCATAAGACTGGGTCCTCTACAGTAGCTGCTGTGGATTCTACCATGGTTATGGACCATAAGACTGGGTCCTCTACAGTAGCTGCTGTGGATTCTACCATGGATATAGACCTCAAGACTGGGGTCCTCTACATTAGCTGCTGTGGATTCTACCATGGTTATGGACCATAAGACTGGGTCCTCTACAGTAGCTGCTGTGGATTCTACAATGGTTATGGACCATAAGACTGGGTCCTCTACAGTAGATGCTGTGGATTCTACCATGGATATGGACCATAAAACTGGGTCCTCTACAATAGCTGCTGTGGATTCTACCATGGTTATGGACCATAAGAATTGGGTCCTCTACAGTAGCTGCTGTGGAATCTACCTTGGTTATGGACCATAAGACTGGGTCCTCTACAGTAGCTGCTGTGGATTCTACCATGGTTATGGACCATAAGACTGGGTCCTCTACAGTAGCTGCTGTGGATTCTACAATGGTTATGGACCATAAGACTGGGTCCTCTACAGTAGCTGCTTTGGATTCTACCATGGTTATTGACCATAAGATTGGGTCCTCTACAGTAGCTGCTGTGGAATCTACCATGGATATGGACCATAAGACTGGGTCCTCTACAGTAACTGTTGTGGATTCTACCATGGTTATGGACCATAAGACTGGGGTCCTCTACAGTAGCTGCTTTGGATTCTACCCTGGTTATTGACCATCAGACTGGGCCCTCTACAGTAGCTGCTGTGGATTCTACCATGGTTATGGACCATAAGACTGGGTCCTCTAAAGTAGCTGCTGTGGATTCTACCATGGTTATGGACCATAAGACCCGTTCCTCTACAGTAGCTGCTGTGGATTCTACCATGGTTATGGACCATAAGACTGGGTCCTCTACAGTAGCTGTTGTGGATTCTAACATGGATGTGGACCATAAGACTGGGTCCTAAACAGTAGCTGCTGTGGATTCTACCATGGGTGTGGACCATAAGACTGGGTCCTCTACAGCAGCTGCTGTGGATTCTACCTTGGATATGGACAATAAGACTAGGTCCTCTACAATAGCTGCTGTGGATTCTACCATGGTTATGGACCATAAGACTGGGTCCTATACAGTAGCTGCTGTGGATTCTACCATGGTTATGGACCATAAGACTGGGTCCTCTACAGTAGCTGCTGTGGATTCTACCATGGTTATGGACCATAAGACTGGGTCCTCTACAGTAGCTGCTGTGGATTCTACCATGGTTATGGACCATAAGACTGGGGTCCTCTACAGTAGCTGCTGTGGATTCTACCATGGATATGGACCATAAAACTGGGTCCTCTACAATAGCTGCTGTGGATTCTACCATGGATATGGACCATAAGACTTGGGTCCTCTACAGTAGCTGCTGTGGAATCTACCATGGTTATGGACCATAAGACTGGGTCCTCTACAGTAGCTGCTGTGGATTCTATCATGGATGTGACCATAAGACTGGGTCCTCTACAGTAGTTGCTGTGGATTCTACCGTGGATATGGACCATAAAATTGGGTCCTCTACAATAGCTGCTGTGGATTCTACCATGGTTATGGACCATAAGACTTGGGTCCTCTACAGTAGCTGCTGTGGAATCTACCATGGTTATGGACCATAAGACTGGGTCCTCTACAGTAGCTGCTGAGGATTCTACCATGGATATGGACCATAAGACTGGGTCCTCTACAGTAACTGCAGTGGATTCTACCATGGTTATGGACCATAAGACTGGGTTCTCTACAGTAGCTGCTGTGGATTCTACCCTGGATGTGGACCATAAGACTGGGGTCCTCTACATTAGCTGCTGTGGATTCTACCATGGTTATGGACCATAAGACTGGGTCCTCTACAGTAGCGGCTAAGGATTCTACCATGGATGTGGACCATAAGACCTGGTCCTCCACAGTAGCTGCTGTGGATTCTACCAAGGTTATGGACCATAAGACTGGGTCCTCTACAGTAGCTGCTGTGGATTCTACGATGAATGTGGACCATAAGACTGGGTCCTCTACAGTAGCTGCTGTGGATTCTACCATGGATGTGGACCATAAGACTGGGTCCTCTACAGTAGCTGCTGTGGATTCTACCATGGTTATGGACCATAAGACTGGGTCCTCTACAGTAGCTGCTGTGGATTCTACCATGGATATAGACCTCAAGACTGGGGTCCTCTACATTAGCTGCTGTGGATTCTACCATGGTTATGGACCATAAGACTGGGTCCTCTACAGTAGCTGCTGTGGATTCTACCATGGATATGGACCATAAGACTGGGTCCTCTACAGGAGTTGCTGTGGATTCTACCATGGATTTGGACCATACGACTGGGTCCTCTACAGTAGCTGCTGTGGATTCTACAATGGTTATGGACCATAAGACTGGGTCCTCTAAAGTAGATGCTGTGGATTCTACCATGGATATGGACCATAAAACTGGGTCCTCTACAATAGCTGCTGTGGATTCTACCATGGTTATGGACCATAAGAATTGGGTCCTCTACAGTAGCTGCTGTGGAATCTACCTTGGTTATGGACCATAAGACTGGGTCCTCTACAGTAGCTGCTGTGGATTCTACCATGGTTATGGACCATAAGACTGGGTCCTCTACAGTAGCTGCTGTGGATTCTACAATGGTTATGGACCATAAGACTGGGTCCTCTACAGTAGCTGCTTTGGATTCTACCATGGTTATTGACCATAAGATTGGGTCCTCTACAGTAGCTGCTGTGGAATCTACCATGGATATGGACCATAAGACTGGGTCCTCTACAGTAACTGTTGTGGATTCTACCATGGTTATGGACCATAAGACTGGGGTCCTCTACAGTAGCTGCTTTGGATTCTACCCTGGTTATTGACCATCAGACTGGGCCCTCTACAGTAGCTGCTGTGGATTCTACCATGGTTATGGACCATAAGACTGGGTCCTCTAAAGTAGCTGCTGTGGATTCTACCATGGTTATGGACCATAAGACCCGTTCCTCTACAGTAGCTGCTGTGGATTCTACCATGGTTATGGACCATAAGACTGGGGTCCTCTACAGTAGCTGTTGTGGATTCTAACATGGATGTGGACCATAAGACTGGGTCCTAAACAGTAGCTGCTGTGGATTCTACCATGGGTGTGGACCATAAGACTGGGTCCTCTACAGCAGCTGCTGTGGATTCTACCTTGGATATGGACAATAAGACTAGGTCCTCTACAATAGCTGCTGTGGATTCTACCATGGTTATGGACCATAAGACTGGGTCCTATACAGTAGCTGCTGTGGATTCTACCATGGTTATGGACCATAAGACTGGGTCCTCTACAGTAGCTGCTGTGGATTCTACCATGGTTATGGACCATAAGACTGGGTCCTCTACAGTAGCTGCTGTGGATTCTACCATGGTTATGGACCATAAGACTGGGGTCCTCTACAGTAGCTGCTGTGGATTCTACCATGGATATGGACCATAAAACTGGGTCCTCTACAATAGCTGCTGTGGATTCTACCATGGATATGGACCATAAGACTTGGGTCCTCTACAGTAGCTGCTGTGGAATCTACCATGGTTATGGACCATAAGACTGGGTCCTCTACAGTAGCTGCTGTGGATTCTACCATGGTTATGGACCATAAGACTGGGGTCCTCTACAGTAGCTGCTGTGGATTCTACCATGGATATGGACCATAAGACTGGGTCCTCTACAGTAGCTGCTGTGGATTCTACCATGGATATGGACCATAAGACTGGGTCCTCTACAGTAGCTGCTGAGGATTCTACCATGGATATGGACCATAAGACTGGGTCCTCTACAGTAACTTCAGTGGATTCTACCATGGTTATGGACCATAAGACTGGGGTCCTCTATAGTAGCTGCTGTGGATTCTACCATGGATGTGGACCATAAGACAGGGTCCTCTACAGTAGCTGCTGTGGAATCTACCATGGTTATGGACCATAAGACCGGGGTCCTCTACAGTAGCTGCTGTGGATTCTACCATGGTTATGGACCATAAGACTGGGTCCTCTACAGTAGTTGCTGTGGATTCTACCATGGTTATGGACCATAAGACTGGGTCCTCTAAAGTAGCTGCTGAGGATTCTACCATGGATATGGACCATAAGACTGGGTCCTCTACAGTAACTGCAGTGGATTCTACCATGTTTATGGACCATAAGACTGGGTCCTCTACAGTAGCTGCTGTGGATTCTACCCTGGATGTGGACCATAAGACTGGGTCCTCTACAGTAGCTGCTGTGGAATCTACCATGGATATAAACCTTAAGACTGGAGTCCTCTACATTAGCTGCTGTGGATTCTACCATGGATATGGACCATAAGACTGGGTACTCTACAGTAGCTGCTGTGGATTCTACCATGGATATGGACCATAAGACTGGTACTCTACAGGAGTTGCTGTGGATTCTACCCTGGATTTGGACCATAACACTGGGTCCTCTACAGTAGCTGCTGAGGATTCTACCATGGATATGGACCATAAGACTGGGTCCTATACAGTATATGCTGTGGATTCTACCATGGTTATGGACCATAAGACTGGGTCCTCTACAGTAGCTGCTGTGGATTCTACCATGGATATCGACCATAAGACTGGGTCCTCTACAGGAGTTGCTGTGGACTCTACCATGGATTTGGACCATAACACTGGGTCCTCTACAGTAGCTGCTGTGGATTCTACCATGGTTATGGACCATAAGACTGGGTCCTCTACAGTAGCTGCTGTGGACTCTACCATGGTTATGGACCATAAGACTGGGTCCTCTACAGTAGCTGCTGTGGATTCTACAATGGTTATGGACCATAAGACTGGGTCCTCTACAGTAGCTGCTGTGGATTCTACCATGGTTATGGACCATAAGACTGGGTCCTCTACAGTAGCTGCTGTGGATTCTACCATGGTTATGGACCATAAGACTGGGGTCCTCTACAGTAGCTGCTGTGGATTCTACCATGGATATGAACCATAAGACTGGGTCCTCTACAGTAGCTGCTGTGGATTCTACCATGGATATGGACCATAAGACTGGGTCCTCTACAGTAGCTGCTGAGGATTCTACCATGGATATGGACCATAAGAATGGGTCCTCTACAGTAACTTCAGTGGATTCTACCATGGTTATGGACCATAAGACTGGGGTCCTCTATAGTAGCTGCTGTGGATTCTACCATGGATGTGGACCATAAGACTGGGTCCTCTACAGTAGCTGCTGTGGAATCTACCATGGTTATGGACCATAAGACCGGGGTCCTCTACAGTAGCTGCTGTGGATTCTACCATGGTTATGGACCATAAGACTGGGTCCTCTACAGTAGTTGCTGTGGATTCTACCATGGTTATGGACCATAAGACTGGGTCCTCTAAAGTAGCTGCTGAGGATTCTACCATGGATATGGACCATAAGACTGGGTCCTCTACAGTAACTGCAGTGGATTCTACCATGGTTATGGACCATAAGACTGGGTCCTCTACAGTAGCTGCTGTGGATTCTACCATGGATATGGACCATAAGACTGGGTCCTCTACAGTAGCTGCTGAGGATTCTACCATGGATATGGACCATAAGACTGGGTCCTCTATAGTAACTTCTGTGGATTCTACCATGGTTATGGACCATAAGACTGGGGTCCTCTATAGTAGCTGCTGTGGATTCTACCATGGATGTGGACCATAAGACTGGGTCCTCTACAGTAGCTGCTGTGGAATCTACCATGGTTATGGACCATAAGACTGGGTCCTCTACAGTAGTTGCTGTGGATTCTACCATGGTTATGGACCATAAGACTGGGTCCTCTAAAGTAGCTGCTGAGGATTCTACCATGGATATGGACCATAAGACTGGGTCCTCTACAGTAACTGCAGTGGATTCTACCATGGTTATGGACCATAAGACTGGGTCCTCTACAGTAGCTGCTGTGGATTCTACCCTGGATGTGGACCATAAGACTGGGTCCTCTACAGTAGCTGCTGTGGAATCTACCATGGATATAAACCTCAAGACTGGGGTCCTCTACATTATCTGCTGTGGATTCTACCATGGATATGGACCATAAGACTGGGTCCTCTACAGTAGCTGCTGTGGATTCTACCATGGATATGGACCATAAGACTGGTACTCTACAGGAGTTGCTGTGGATTCTACCATGGATTTGGACCATAACACTGGGTCCTCTACAGTAGCTGCTGAGGATTCTACCATGGATATGGACCATAAGACTGGGTCCTATACAGTATATGCTGTGGATTCTACCATGGTTATGGACCATAAGACTGGGTCCTCTACAGTAGCTGCTGTGGATTCTACCATGGTTATGGACCATAAGACTGGGTCCTCTACGGTAGCTGCTCTGGATTCTACCATGGTTATGGACCATAAGACTGGGGTCCTCTACAGTAGCTGCTGTGGATTCTACCATGGATATGGACCATAAGACTGGGTCCTCTACAGTAGCTGCTGTGGATTCTACCATGGATATTGACCATAAGACTGGGTCCTCTACAGTAGCTGCTGTGGACTCTACCATGGTTAAGGACCATAAGACTGGGTCCTCTACAGTAGCTGCTGTGGATTCTACAATGGTTCTGGACCATAAGACTGGGTCCTCTACAGTAGCTGCTGTGGATACTACCATGGTTATGGACCATAAGACTGGGGTCCTCTACAGTAGCTGCTGTGGATTCTACCATGGATATGGACCATGAAATGGGGTGTCCTCTACAGTAGCTGCTGTGGAATCTACCATGGTTATGGACCATAAGACTGGGTCCTCTACAGTAGCTGCTGTGCATTCTACCATGGATGTAGACCACAAGACGTTTGTCCTCTACAGTAGCTGCTGTGGATTCTACCATGGTTATGGACCATAAGACTGGTTCCTCTACAGTAGCTGCTGTGGATTCTACCATGGATGTAGACCACAATACTTTTGTCCTCTACAGTAGCTGCTGTGGATTCTACCATGGTTATGGACCAAAAGACTGGATCCTCTACAGTAGCTGCTGTGGATTCTACCATGGATATGGACCATAAGACTGGGTCCTCTACAGTAGTTGCTGTGGATTCTACCATGGTTATGGACCATAAGACTGGGTTCTCTACAGTAGCTGCTGTGGATTCTACCATGGATGTGGACCATAAGACTGGGTCCTCTACAGTAGCTGCTTCGGATTCTACCATGGATATGGACCATAAGACTGGGTCCTCTACAGTAGCTGCTGTGGATTCTACCTTGGAAATGGACCATAAGACTGGGTCCTCTACAGTAGCTGCTGTGGATTCTACCATGGATGTGGACCATAAGACTGGATCCTCTACAGTAGCTGCTAAGGATTCTACCATGGATGTGGACCATAAGACCTGGTCCTCCACAGTAGCTGCTGTGGATCCTACCAAGGTTATGGACCATAAGACTTGGTCCTCTACAGTAGCTGCTGTGGATTAAACGATGGATGTGGACCATAAGACTGGGTCCTCTACAGTAGCTGCTGTGGATTCTACCATGGATGTGGATCATAAGACTGGGTCCTCTGCAGGAGTTGCTGTGGATTCTACCATGGATTTGGACCATAAGACTGGGTCCTCTACAGTAGCTGCTGTGGATTCTACCATGGTTATGGACCATAAGACTTGGGTCCTCTACAGTAGCTGCTGTGGAATCTACCATGGTTATGGACCATAAGACTGGGTCCTCTACAGTAGCTGCTGAGGATTCTACCATGGATATGGACCATAAGACTGGGTCCTCTACAGTAACTGCAGTGGATTCTACCATGGTTATGGACCATAAGACTGGGTTCTCTACAGTACCTGCTGTGGATTCTACCCTGGATGTGGACCATAAGACTGGGGTCCTCTACATTAGCTGCTGTGGATTCTACCATGGTTATGGACCATAAGACTGGGTCCTCTACAGTAGCTGCTGTGGATTCTACAATGGTTATGGACCATAAGACTGGGGTCCTCTACAGTAGCTGCTGTGGATTCTACCATGGTTATGGACCATAAGACTGGGGTCCTCTACAGTAGCTGCTGTGGACTCTACCATGGTTATGGACCATAAGACTGGGTCCTCTACAGTAGCTGCTGTGGATTCTACAATGGTTATGGACCAAAAGACTGGGGTCCTCTACAGTAGCTGCTGTGGATTCTACCATGGATATGGACCATAAGACTGGGTCCTCTACAGTAGCTGCTGTGGATTCTACCATGGATATGGACCATAAGACTGGGTCCTCTACAGTAGCTGCTGAGGATTCTACCATGGATATGGACCATAAGACTGGGGTCCTCTACAGTAACTTCAGTGGATTCTACCATGGTTATGGACCATAAGACTGGGGTCCTCTATAGTAGCTGCTGTGGATTCTACCATGGATGTGGACCATAAGACTGGGTCCTCTACAGTAGCTGCTGTGGAATCTACCATGGTTATGGACCATAAGACCGGGGTCCTCTACAGTAGCTACTGTGGATTCTACCATGGTTATGGACCATAAGACTGGGTCCTCTACAGTAGTTGCTGTGGATTCTACCATGGTTATGGACCATAAGACTGGGTCCTCTACAGTAGCTGCTGAGGATTCTACCATGGATATGGACCATAAGACTGGGTCCTCTACAGTAACTGCAGTGGATTCTACCATGGTTATGGACCATAAGACTGGGTCCTCTACAGTAGCTGCTGAGGATTCTACCATGGATATGGACCATAAGACTGGGTCCTCTACAGTAGCTGCTGTGGATTCTACCATGGATATGGACCATAAAACTGGTCCTCTACAGGAGTTGCTGTGGATTCTACCATGGATTTGGACCATAACACTGGGTCCTCTACAGTAGCTGCTGAGGATTCTACCATGGATATAGACCATAAGACTGGGTCCTCTACAGTAACTGCAGTGGATTCTACCATGGTTATGGACCATAAGACTGGGGTCCTCTACAGTAGCTGCTGTGGATTCTACCATGGATGTGGACCATAAGACTGGGTACTCTACAGTAGTTGCTGTGGATTCTACCATGGTTATGGACCATAAGACTGGGTCCTCTACAGTAGCTGCTGTGGATTCTACCATGGTTATGGACCATAAGACTGGGTCCTCTACGGTAGCTGCTCTGGATTCTACCATGGTTATGGACCATAAGACTGGGGTCCTCTACAGTAGCTGCTGTGGATTCTACCATGGATATGGACCATAAGACTGGGTCCTCTACAGTAGCTGCTGTGGATTCTACCATGGATATTGACCACAACACTGGGTCCTCTACAGTAGCTGCTGTGGATTCTACCATGGATATGGACCATAAGATTGGGTCCTCTACAGTAGCTGCTGTGGAATCTACCATGGATATGGACCATAAGACTGGGTCCTCTACAGTAACTGTTGTGGATTCAACCATGGTTATGGACCATAAGACTGGGTCCTCTACAGTAGCTGCTTTGGATTCTACCCTGGTTATGGACCATCAGACTGGGCCCTCTACAGTAGCTGCTGTGGATTCTACCATGGTTATGGACCATAAGACTGGGTCCTCTACAGTAGCTGCTGTGGATTCTACCATGGTTATGGACCATAAGACTGGGTCCTCTACAGTAGCTGCTGTGGATTCTACCATGGTTATGGACCATAAGACTGGGGTCCTCTACAGAAGCTGCTGTGGATTCTACCATGGATATGGACCATAAGACTGGGTCCTCTACAGTAGCTGCTGTGGATTCTACCATGGATATGGACCATAAGACTGGGTCCTCTACAGTAGCTGCTGTGGATTCTACCATGGTTATGGACCATAAGACTGGGTCCTCTACAGTAGCTGCTGTGGATTCTACCATGGTTATGGACCATGAGACTGGGGTCCTCTACAGTAGCTGCTGTGGATTCTACCATGGATATGGACCATATGACTGGGTCCTCTACAGTAGCTGCTGTGGATTCTATCATGGTTATGGACCATAAGACCTGGTCCTCTACAGTAGCTGCTGTGGATTCTATCATGGTTATGGACCATAAGACTGGGTACTCTACAGTAGCTGCTGTGGATTCTACCATGGATATGAACCATAAGACTGGGTCCTCTACAGTAACTGCTGTGGATTCTACCATGGTTATGGACCATAAGACTGGGGTCCTCTACAGTAGCTGCTGTGGATTCTACCTTGGTTATGGACCATAAGACTGGGCCCTCTACAGTAGCTGCTGTGGATTCTACCATGGTTATGGACCATAAGACTGGGTCCTCTACAGTAGCTGCAGTGGATTCTACCATGGATATGGACCATAAGACTGGGTCCTCTACAGTAGCTGCTGTGGATTCTACCATGGATATTGACCATAACACTGGGTCCTCTACAGTAGCTGCTGTGGATTCTACCATGGATATGGACCATAAGACTGGGCCCTCTACAGTAACTGGTGTGGATTCTACCATGGTTATGGACCATACGACTGGGCCCTCTACAGTAGCTGCTGTGGATTCTACCATGGTTATGGACCATAAGACTGGGTCCTCTACAGTAGCTGCTGTGGATCCTACCATGGTTATGGACAATAAGACCAGGTCCTCTACAGTAGCTGCTGTGGATTGTACCATGGTTATGGACCATAAGACTGGGTCCTCTACAGTAGCTGCTGTGGATAAACCTTGGATATGGACCATAAGACTAGGTCCTCTACAATAGCTGCTGTGGATTCTACCATGGTTATGGACCATAAGACTGGGACCTCTACAGTAGCTGCTGTGGATTCTACCATGGATGTAGACCACAAGACGTTTGTCCTCTACATTAGCTGCTGTGGATTCTACCATGGTTATGGACCATAAGACTGGGTCCTCTACAGTAGGTGCTGTGGATTCTACCATGGATGTAGACCACAAGACTTTTGTCCTCTACAGTAGCTGCTGTGGATTCTACCATGGTTATGGACCATAAGACTGGGTCCTCTACAGTAGCTGCTGTGGATTCTACCATGGTTATGGACCATAAGACTGGGTCCTCTAGAGTAGCTGCTGTGGATTCTACCATGGATGTAGACCACAAGACGTTTGTCCTCTACATTAGCTGCTGTGGATTCTACCATGGTTATGGACCATAAGACTGGGTCCTCTACAGTAGGTGCTGTGGATTCTACCATGGATGTAGACCACAAGACTTTTGTCCTCTACAGTAGTTGCTGTGGAGTCTACCATGGTTATGGACCATAAGACTGGGTACTCTACAGTAGCTGCTGTGGATTCTACCATGGATATGGACCATAGGACTGGGTCCTCTACAGTAGTTGCTGTGGAGTCTACCATGGTTATGGACCATAAGACTGGGTACTCTACAGTAGCTGCTGTGGATTCTACCATGGATATGGACCATAGGACTGGGTCCTCTACAGTAGTTGCTGTGGATTCTACCATGGTTATGGACCATAAGACTGTGTCCTCTACAGTAGCTGCTGTGGACTCTACCATGGTTATGGACCATAAGACTGGGTCCTCTACAGTAGCTGCTGTGGATTCTACAATGGTTATGGACCATAAGACTGGGTCCTCTACAGTAGCTGCTGTGGATTCTACCATGGTTATGGACCATAAGACTGGGTCCTCTACAGTAGCTGCTGTGGATTCTACCATGGTTATGGACCATAAGACTGGGGTCCTCTACAGTAGCTGCTGTGGATTCTACCATGGATATGGACCATAAGACTGGGTCCTCTACAGTAGCTGCTGTGGATTCTACCATGGATATGGACCATAAGACTGGGTCCTCTACAGTAGCTGCTGAGGATTCTACCATGGATATGGACCATAAGACTGAGTCCTCTACAGTAACTTCAGTGGATTCTACCATGGTTATGGACCATAAGACTGGGGTCCTCTATAGTAGCTGCTTTGGATTCTACCATGGATGTGGACCATAAGACTGGGTCCTCTACAGTAGCTGCTGTGGAATCTACCATGGTTATGGACCATAAGACCGGGGTCCTCTACAGTAGCTGCTGTGGATTCTACCATGGTTATGGACCATACGACTGGGTCCTCTACAGTAGTTGCTGTGGATTCTACCATGGTTATGGACCATAAGACTGGGTCCTCTACAGTAGCTGCTGAGGATTCTACCATGGATATGGACCATAAGATTGGGTCCTCTACAGTAACTGCAGTGGATTCTACCATGGTTATGGACCATAAGACTGGGTCCTCTACAGTAGCTGCTGTGGATTCTACCCTGGATGTGGACCATGAGACTGGGTCCTCTACAGTAGCTGCTGTGGAATCTACCATGGATATAGACCTCAAGACTGGGGTCCTCTACATTAGCTGCTGTGGATTCTACCATGGATATGGACCATAAGACTGGGTCCTCTACAGTAGCTGCTGTGGATTCTACCATGGATATGGACCATAAGACTGGTCCTCTACAGGAGTTGCTGTGGATTCTACCATGGATTTGGACCATAACACTGGGTCCTCTACAGTAGCTGCTGAGGATTCTACCATGGATATGGACCATATGACTGGGTCCTCTACAGTAGCTGCTGTGGATTCTATCATGGTTATGGACCATAAGACCTGGTCCTCTACAGTAACTGCAGTGGATTCTACCATGGTTATGGACCATAGCACTGGGTCCTCTACAGTAGCTGCTGTGGATTCTACCATGGATGTAGACCACAAGACTTTTGTCCTCTACAGTAGCTGATGTGGATTCGACCATGGTTATGGACCATAAGACTGGGTCCTCTACAGTAGTTGCTGTGGATTCTACCATGGTTATGGACCATAAGACTGGGTCCTCTACAGTAGCTGCTGTGGATTCTACCATGGTTATGGACCATAAGACTGGGTCCTCTACGGTAGCTGCTCTGGATTCTACCATGGATATGGACCATAAGGCTGGGGTCCTCTACAGTAGCTGCTGTGGATTCTACCATGGATATGGACCATAAGACTGGGTCCTCTACAGTAGCTGCTGTGGATTCTACCATGGATATTGACCATAACACTGGGTCCTCTACAGTAGCTGCTGTGGATTCTACCATGGATATGGACCATAAGATTGGGTCCTCTACAGTAGCTGCTGTGGAATCTACCATGGATATGGACCATAAGACTGGGTCCTCTACAGTAACTGTTGTGGATTCAACCATGGTTATGGACCATAAGACTGGGTCCTCTACAGTAGCTGCTTTGGATTCTACCCTGGTTATGGACCATCAGACTGGGCCCTCTACAGTAGCTGCTGTGGATTCTACCATGGTTATGGACCATAAGACTGGGTCCTCTAAAGTAGCTGCTGTGGATTCTACCATGGTTATGGACCTTAAGACTGGGGTCCTCTACAGAAGCTGCTGTGGATTCTACCATGGATATGGACCATAGGACTGGGTCCTCTACAATAGCTGCTGTGGATTCTGCCATGGATATGGACCATAAGACTGGGTCCTCTACAGTAGCTGCTGTGGATTCTACCATGGTTATGGACCATAAGACTGGGTACTCTACAGTAGCTGCTGTAGATTCTACCATGGTTATGGACCATAAGACTGGGGTCCTCTACAGTAGCTGCTGTGGATTCTACCATGGATATGGACCATAAGACTGGGTCCTCTACAGTAGCTGCTGTGGATTCTACCATGGATATGGACCATAAGACTGGGTCCTCTACAGTAGCTGCTGAGGATTCTACCATGGATATGGACCATAAGAATGGGTCCTCTACAGTAACTTCAGTGGATTCTACCATGGTTATGGACCATAAGACTGGGGTCCTCTATAGTAGCTGCTGTGGATTCTACCATGGATGTGGACCATAAGACTGGGTCCTCTACAGTAGCTGCTGTGGAATCTACCATGGTTATGGACCATAAGACCGGGGTCCTCTACAGTAGCTGCTGTGGATTCTACCATGGTTATGGACCATAAGACTGGGTCCTCTACAGTAGTTGCTGTGGATTCTACCATGGTTATGGACCATAAGACTGGGTCCTCTAAAGTAGCTGCTGAGGATTCTACCATGGATATGGACCATAAGACTGGGTCCTCTACAGTAACTGCAGTGGATTCTACCATGGTTATGGACCATAAGACTGGGTCCTCTACAGTAGCTGCTGTGGATTCTACCATGGTTATGGACCATAAGACTGGGTCCTCTACAGTAGCTGCTGTGGATTCTACCATGGTTATGGACCATAAGACTGGGGTCCTCTACAGTAGCTGCTGTGGATTCTACCATGGATATTGACCATAACACTGGGTCCTCTACAGTAGCTGCTGTGGATTCTACCATGGATATGGACCATAAGATTGGGTCCTCTACAGTAGCTGCTGTGGAATCTACCATGGATATGGACCATAAGACTGGGTCCTCTACAGTAACTGTTGTGGATTCAACCATGGTTATGGACCATAAGACTGGGTCCTCTACAGTAGCTGCTTTGGATTCTACCCTGGTTATGGACCATCAGACTGGGCCCTCTACAGTAGCTGCTGTGGATTCTACCATGGTTATGGACCATAAGACTGGGTCCTCTAAAGTAGCTGCTGTGGATTCTACCATGGTTATGGACCTTAAGACTGGGGTCCTCTACAGAAGCTGCTGTGGATTCTACCATGGATATGGACCATAGGACTGGGTCCTCTACAATAGCTGCTGTGGATTCTGCCATGGATATGGACCATAAGACTGGGTCCTCTACAGTAGCTGCTGTGGATTCTACCATGGTTATGGACCATAAGACTGGGTACTCTACAGTAGCTGCTGTGGATTCTACCATGGTTATGGACCATAAGACTGGGGTCCTCTACAGTAGCTGCTGTGGATTCTACCATGGATATGGACCATAAGACTGGGTCCTCTACAGTAGCTGCTGTGGATTCTACCATGGATATGGACCATAAGACTGGGTCCTCTACAGTAGCTGCTGAGGATTCTACCATGGATATGGACCATAAGAATGGGTCCTCTACAGTAACTTCAGTGGATTCTACCATGGTTATGGACCATAAGACTGGGGTCCTCTATAGTAGCTGCTGTGGATTCTACCATGGATGTGGACCATAAGACTGGGTCCTCTACAGTAGCTGCTGTGGAATCTACCATGGTTATGGACCATAAGACCGGGGTCCTCTACAGTAGCTGCTGTGGATTCTACCATGGTTATGGACCATAAGACTGGGTCCTCTACAGTAGTTGCTGTGGATTCTACCATGGTTATGGACCATAAGACTGGGTCCTCTAAAGTAGCTGCTGAGGATTCTACCATGGATATGGACCATAAGACTGGGTCCTCTACAGTAACTGCAGTGGATTCTACCATGGTTATGGACCATAAGACTGGGTCCTCTACAGTAGCTGCTGTGGATTCTACCATGGTTATGGACCATAAGACTGGGTCCTCTACAGTAGCTGCTGTGGATTCTACCATGGTTATGGACCATAAGACTGGGGTCCTCTACAGTAGCTGCTGTGGATTCTACCATGGATATGGACCATAAGACTGGGTCCTCTACAGTAGCTGCTGTGGATTCTACCATGGATATGGACCATAAGACTGGGTCCTCTACAGTAGCTGCTGAGGATTCTACCATGGATATGGACCATAAGACTGGGTCCTCTACAGTAACTTCTGTGGATTCTACCATGGTTATGGACCATAAGACTGGGGCCCTCTATAGTAGCTGCTGTGGATTCTACCATGGATGTGGACCATAAGACTGGGTCCTCTACAGTAGCTGCTGTGGAATCTACCATGGTTATGGACCATAAGACCGGGGTCCTCTACAGTAGCTGCTGTGGATTCTACCATGGTTATGGACCATAAGACTGGGTCCTCTACAGTAGTTGCTGTGGATTCTACCATGGTTATGGACCATAAGACTGGGTCCTCTAAAGTAGCTGCTGAGGATTCTACCATGGATATGGACCATAAGACTGGGTCCTCTACAGTAACTGCAGTGGATTCTACCATGGTTATGGACCATAAGACTGGGTCCTCTACAGTAGCTGCTGTGGATTCTACCCTGGATGTGGACCATAAGACTGGGTCCTCTACAGTAGCTGCTGTGGAATCTACCATGGATATAAACCTCAAGACTGGGGTCCTCTACATTAGCTGCTGTGGATTCTACCATGGATATGGACCATAAGACTGGGTCCTCTACAGTAGCTGCTGTGGATTCTACCATGGATATGGACCATAAGACTGGTACTCTACAGGAGTTGCTGTGGATTCTACCATGGATTTGGACCGTAACACTGGGTCCTCTACAGTAGCTGCTGAGGATTCTACCATGGATATGGACCATAAGACTGGGTCCTCTACAGTAGCTGCTGTGGATTCTACCATGGATATCGACCATAAGACTGGGTCCTCTACAGGAGTTGCTGTGGACTCTACCATGGATTTGGACCATAACACTGGGTCCTCTACAGTAGCTGCTGTGGATTCTACCATGGTTATGGACCATAAGACTGGGTCCTCTACAGTAGCTGCTGTGGACTCTACCATGGTTATGGACCATAAGACTGGGTCCTCTACAGTAGCTGCTGTGGATTCTACAATGGTTATGGACCATAAGACTGGGTCCTCTACAGTAGCTGCTGTGGATTCTACCATGGTTATGGACCATAAGACTGGGTCCTCTACAGTAGCTGCTGTGGATTCTACCATGGTTATGGACCATAAGACTGGGGTCCTCTACAGTAGCTGCTGTGGATTCTACCATGGATATGGACCATAAGACTGGGTCCTCTACAGTAGCTGCTGTGGATTCTACCATGGATATGGACCATAAGACTGGGTCCTCTACAGTAGCTGCTGAGGATTCTACCATGGATATGGACCATAAGACTGGGTCCTCTACAGTAACTTCAGTGGATTCTACCATGGTTATGGACCATAAGACTGGGGTCCTCTATAGTAGCTGCTGTGGATTCTACCATGGATGTGGACCATAAGACTGGGTCCTCTACAGTAGCTGCTGTGGAATCTACCATGGTTATGGACCATAAGACCGGGGTCCTCTACAGTAGCTGCTGTGGATTCTACCATGGTTATGGACCATAAGACTGGGTCCTCTACAGTAGTTGCTGTGGATTCTACCATGGTTATGGACCATAAGACTGGGTCCTCTAAAGTAGCTGCTGAGGATTCTACCATGGATATGGACCATAAGACTGGGTCCTCTACAGTAACTGCAGTGGATTCTACCATGGTTATGGACCATAAGACTGGGTCCTCTACAGTAGCTGCTGTGGATTCTACCCTGGATGTGGACCATAAGACTGGGTCCTCTACAGTAGCTGCTGTGGAATCTACCATTGATATAAACCTCAAGACTGGGGTCCTCTACATTAGCTGCTGTGGATTCTACCATGGATATGGACCATAAGACTGGGTCCTCTACAGTAGCTGCTGTGGATTCTACCATGGATATGGACCATAAGACTGGTACTCTACAGGAGTTGCTGTGGATTCTACCATGGATTTGGACCATAACACTGGGTCCTCTACAGTAGCTGCTGAGGATTCTACCATGGATATGGACCATAAGACTGGGTCCTATACAGTATATGCTGTGGATTCTACCATGGTTATGGACCATAAGACTGGGTCCTCTACAGTAGCTGCTGTGGATTCTACCATGGTTATGGACCATAAGACTGGGTCCTCTACGGTAGCTGCTCTGGATTCTACCATGGTTATGGACCATAAGACTGGGGTCCTCTACAGTAGCTGCTGTGGATTCTACCATGGATATGGACCATAAGACTGGGTCCTCTACAGTAGCTGCTGTGGATTCTACCATGGATATTGACCATAAGACTGGGTCCTCTACAGTAGCTGCTGTGGACTCTACCATGGTTAAGGACCATAAGACTGGGTCCTCTACAGTAGCTGCTGTGGATTCTACAATGGTTCTGGACCATAAGACTGGGTCCTCTACAGTAGCTGCTGTGGATTCTACCATGGTTATGGACCATAAGACTGGGGTCCTCTACAGTAGCTGCTGTGGATTCTACCATGGATATGGACCATAAAATGGGGTGTCCTCTACAGTAGCTGCTGTGGAATCTACCATGGTTATGGACCATAAGACTGGGTCCTCTACAGTAGCTGCTGTGCATTCTACCATGGATGTAGACCACAAGACGTTTGTCCTCTACAGTAGCTGCTGTGGATTCTACCATGGTTATGGATCATAAGACTGGTTCCTCTACAGTAGCTGCTGTGGATTCTACCATGGATGTAGACCACAATACTTTTGTCCTCTACAGTAGCTGCTGTGGATTCTACCATGGTTATGGACCAAAAGACTGGGTCCTCTACAGTAGCTGCTGTGGATTCTACCATGGATATGGACCATAAGACTGGGTCCTCTACAGTAGTTGCTGTGGATTCTACCATGGTTATGGACCATAAGACTGGGTTCTCTACAGTAGCTGCTGTGGATTCTACCATGGATGTGGACCATAAGACTGGGTCCTCTACAGTAGCTGCTTCGGATTCTACCATGGATATGGACCATAAGACTGGGTCCTCTACAGTAGCTGCTGTGGATTCTACCTTGGAAATGGACCATAAGACTGGGTCCTCTACAGTAGCTGCTGTGGATTCTACCATGGATGTGGACCATAAGACTGGATCCTCTACAGTAGCTGCTAAGGATTCTACCATGGATGTGGACCATAAGACCTGGTCCTCCACAGTAGCTGCTGTGGATCCTACCAAGGTTATGGACCATAAGACTTGGTCCTCTACAGTAGCTGCTGTGGATTAAACGATGGATGTGGACCATAAGACTGGGTCCTCTACAGTAGCTGCTGTGGATTCTACCATGGATGTGGACCATAAGACTGGGTCCTCTACAGTAGCTGCTGTGGATTCTACCATGGTTATGGACCATAAGACTGGGTCCTCTAAATTAGCTGCTGTGTATTCTACCATGGATATGGACCATAAGACTGGGTCCTCTAGAGTAGCTGCTGTGGATTCTACCATGGATGTGGATCATAAGACTGGGTCCACTGCAGGAGTTGCTGTGGATTCTACCATGGATTTGGACCATAAGACTGGGTCCTCTACAGTAGCTGCTGTGGATTCTACCATGGTTATGGACCATAAGACTTGGGTCCTCTACAGTAGCTGCTGTGGAATCTACCATGGTTATGGACCATAAGACTGGGTCCTCTACAGTAGCTGCTGAGGATTCTACCATGGATATGGACCATAAGACTGGGTCCTCTACAGTAACTGCAGTGGATTCTACCATGGTTATGGACCATAAGACTGGGTTCTCTACAGTACCTGCTGTGGATTCTACCCTGGATGTGGACCATAAGACTGGGGTCCTCTACATTAGCTGCTGTGGATTCTACCATGGTTATGGACCATAAGACTGGGTCCTCTACAGTAGCTGCTGTGGATTCTACCATGGATATCGACCATAAGACTGGGTCCTCTACAGGAGTTGCTGTGGATTCTACCATGGATTTGGACCATAACACTGGGTCCTCTACAGTAGCTGCTGTGGATTCTACCATGGTTATGGACCATAAGACTGGGGTCCTCTACAGTAGCTGCTGTGGACTCTACCATGGTTATGGACCATAAGACTGGGTCCTCTACAGTAGCTGCTGTGGATTCTACAATGGTTATGGACCATAAGACTGGGGTCCTCTACAGTAGCTGCTGTGGATTCTACCATGGATATGGACCATAAGACTGGGTCCTCTACAGTAGCTGCTGTGGATTCTACCATGGATATGGACCATAAGACTGGGTCCTCTACAGTAGCTGCTGAGGATTCTACCATGGATATGGACCATAAGACTGGGGTCCTCTACAGTAACTTCAGTGGATTCTACCATGGTTATGGACCATAAGACTGGGTCCTCTACAGTAGTTGCTGTGGATTCTACCATGGTTATGGACCATAAGACTGGGTCCTCTACAGTAGCTGCTGAGGATTCTACCATGGATATGGACCATAAGACTGGGTCCTCTACAGTAACTGCAGTGGATTCTACCATGGTTATGGACCATAAGACTGGGTCCTCTACAGTAGCTGCTGAGGATTCTACCATGGATATGGACCATAAGACTGGGGTCCTCTACAGTAACTTCAGTGGATTCTACCATGGTTATGGACCATAAGACTGGGTCCTCTACAGTAGTTGCTGTGGATTCTACCATGGTTATGGACCATAAGACTGGGTCCTCTACAGTAGCTGCTGAGGATTCTACCATGGATATGGACCATAAGACTGGGTCCTCTACAGTAACTGCTGTGGATTCTACCATGGATATGGACCATAAGACTGGTCCTCTACAGGAGTTGCTGTGGATTCTACCATGGATTTGGACCATAACACTGGGTCCTCTACAGTAGCTGCTGAGGATTCTACCATGGATATAGACCATAAGACTGGGTCATCTACAGTAACTGCAGTGGATTCTACCATGGTTATGGACCACAAGACTGGGGTCCTCTACAGTAGCTGCTGTGGATTCTACCATGGATGTGGACCATAAGACTGGGTACTCTACAGTAGTTGCTGTGGATTCTACCATGGTTATGGACCATAAGACTGGGTCCTCTACAGTAGCTGCTGTGGATTCTACCATGGTTATGGACCATAAGACTGGGTCCTCTACGGTAGCTGCTCTGGATTCTATCATGGTTATGGACCATAAGACTGGGGTCCTCTACAGTAGCTGCTGTGGATTCTACCATGGATATGGACCATAAGACTGGGTCCTCTACAGTAGCTGCTGTGGATTCTACCATGGATATTGACCATAACACTGGGTCCTCTACAGTAGCTGCTGTGGATTCTACCATGGATATGGACCATAAGATTGGGTCCTCTACAGTAGCTGCTCTGGAATCTACCATGGATATGGACCATAAGACTGGGTCCTCTACAGTAACTGTTGTGGATTCAACCATGGTTATGGACCATAAGACTGGGTCCTCTACAGTAGCTGCTTTGGATTCTACCCTGGTTATGGACCATCAGACTGGGCCCTCTACAGTAGCTGCTGTGGATTCTACCATGGTTATGGACCATAAGACTGGGTCCTCTACAGTAGCTGCTGTGGATTCTACCATGGTTATGGACCATAAGACTGGGTCCTCTACAGTAGCTGCTCTGGATTCTACCATGGTTATGGACCATAAGACTGGGGTCCTCTACAGAAGCTGCTGTGGATTCTACCATGGATATGGACCATAAGACTGGGTCCTCTACAGTAGCTGCTGTGGATTCTACCATGGATATGGACCATAAGACTGGGTCCTCTACAGTAGCTGCTGTGGATTCTACCATGGTTATGGACCATAAGACTGGGTCCTCTACAGTAGCTGCTGTGGATTCTACCATGGTTATGGACCATGAGACTGGGGTCCTCTACAGTAGCTGCTGTGGATTCTACCATGGATATGGACCATATGACTGGGTCCTCTACAGTAGCTGCTGTGGATTCTATCATGGTTATGGACCATAAGACCTGGTCCTCTACAGTAGCTGCTGTGGATTCTATCATGGTTATGGACCATAAGACTGGGTCCTCTACAGTAGTTGCTGTGGATTCTACCATGGATATGAACCATAAGACTGGGTCCTCTACAGTAACTGCAGTGGATTCTACCATGGTTATGGACCATAAGACTGGGGTCCTCTACAGTAGCTGCTGTGGATTCTACCTTGGTTATGGACCATAAGACTGGGCCCTCTACAGTAGCTGCTGTGGATTCTACCATGGTTATGGCCTATAAGACTGGTTCCTCTACAGTAGCTGCAGTGGATTCTACCATGGATATGGACCATAAGACTGGGTCCTCTACAGTAGCTGCTGTGGATTCTACCATGGATATTGACCATAACACTGGGTCCTCTACAGTAGCTGCTGTGGATTCTACCATGGATATGGACCATAAGACTGGGCCCTCTACAGTAACTGGTGTGGATTCTACCATGGTTATGGACCATACGACTGGGCCCTCTACAGTAGCTGCTGTGGATTCTACCATGGTTATGGACCATAAGACTGGGTCCTCTACAGTAGCTGCTGTGGATCCTACCATGGTTATGGACCATAAGACCAGGTCCTCTACAGTAGCTGCTGTGGATTGTACCATGGTTATGGACCATAAGACTGGGTCCTCTACAGTAGCTGCTGTGGATAAACCTTGGATATGGACCATAAGACTAGGTCCTCTACAATAGCTGCTGTGGATTCTACCATGGTTATGGACCATAAGACTGGGACCTCTACAGTAGCTGCTGTGGATTCTACCATGGATGTAGACCACAAGACGTTTGTCCTCTACATTAGCTGCTGTGGATTCTACCATGGTTATGGACCATAAGACTGGGTCCTCTACAGTAGGTGCTGTGGATTCTACCATGGATGTAGACCACAATACTTTTGTCCTCTACAGTAGCTGCTGTGGATTCTACCATGGTTATGGACCATAAGACTGGGTCCTCTACAGTAGCTGCTGTGGATTCTACCATGGTTATGGACCATAAGACTGGGTCCTCTAGAGTAGCTGCTGTGGATTCTACCATGGATGTAGACCACAACACGTTTGTCCTCTACATTAGCTGCTGTGGATTCTACCATGGTTATGGACCATAAGACTGGGTCCTCTACAGTAGGTGCTGTGGATTCTACCATGGATGTAGACCACAAGACTTTTGTCCTCTACAGTAGTTGCTGTGGAGTCTACCATGGTTATGGACCATAAGACTGGGTCCTCTACAGTAGCTGCTGTGGATTCTACCATGGTTATGGACCATGAGACTGGGGTCCTCTACAGTAGCTGCTGTGGATTCTACCATGGATATGGACCATATGACTGGGTCCTCTACAGTAGCTGCTGTGGATTCTATCATGGTTATGGACCATAAGACCTGGTCCTCTACAGTAGCTGCTGTGGATTCTATCATGGTTATGGGCCATAAGACTGGGTCCTCTACAGTAGTTGCTGTGGATTCTACCATGGATATGAACCATAAGACTGGGTCCTCTACAGTAACTGCTGTGGATTCTACCATGGTTATGGACCATAAGACTGGGGTCCTCTACAGTAGCTGCTGTGGATTCTACCTTGGTTATGGACCATAAGACTGGGCCCTCTACAGTAGCTGCTGTGGATTCTACCATGGTTATGGCCTATAAGACTGGGTCCTCTACAGTAGCTGCAGTGGATTCTACCATGGATATGGACCATAAGACTGGGTCCTCTACAGTAGCTGCTGTGGATTCTACCATGGATATTGACCATAACACTGGGTCCTCTACAGTAGCTGCTGTGGATTCTACCATGGATATGGACCATAAGACTGGGCCCTCTACAGTAACTGGTGTGGATTCTACCATGGTTATGGACCATACGACTGGGCCCTCTACAGTAGCTGCTGTGGATTCTACCATGGTTATGGACCATAAGACTGGGTCCTCTACAGTAGCTGCTGTGGATCCTACCATGGTTATGGACCATAAGACCAGGTCCTCTACAGTAGCTGCTGTGGATTGTACCATGGTTATGGACCATAAGACTGGGTCCTCTACAGTAGCTGCTGTGGATAAACCTTGGATATGGACCATAAGACTAGGTCCTCTACAATAGCTGCTGTGGATTCTACCATGGTTATGGACCATAAGACTGGGACCTCTACAGTAGCTGCTGTGGATTCTACCATGGATGTAGACCACAAGACGTTTGTCCTCTACATTAGCTGCTGTGGATTCTACCATGGTTATGGACCATAAGACTGGGTCCTCTACAGTAGGTGCTGTGGATTCTACCATGGATGTAGACCACAATACTTTTGTCCTCTACAGTAGCTGCTGTGGATTCTACCATGGTTATGGACCATAAGACTGGGTCCTCTACAGTAGCTGCTGTGGATTCTACCATGGTTATGGACCATAAGACTGGGTCCTCTAGAGTAGCTGCTGTGGATTCTACCATGGATGTAGACCACAAGACGTTTGTCCTCTACATTAGCTGCTGTGGATTCTACCATGGTTATGGACCATAAGACTGGGTCCTCTACAGTAGGTGCTGTGGATTCTACCATGGATGTAGACCACAAGACTTTTGTCCTCTACAGTAGTTGCTGTGGAGTCTACCATGGTTATGGACCATAAGACTGGGTACTCTACAGTAGCTGCTGTGGATTCTACCATGGATATGGACCATAGGACTGGGTCCTCTACAGTAGTTGCTGTGGAGTCTACCATGGTTATGGACCATAAGACTGGGTACTCTACAGTAGCTGCTGTGGATTCTACCATGGATATGGACCATAGGACTGGGTCCTCTACAGTAGTTGCTGTGGATTCTACCATGGTTATGGACCATAAGACTGTGTCCTCTACAGTAGCTGCTGTGGACTCTACCATGGTTATGGACCATAAGACTGGGTCCTCTACAGTAGCTGCTGTGGATTCTACAATGGTTATGGACCATAAGACTGGGTCCTCTACAGTAGCTGCTGTGGATTCTACCATGGTTATGGACCATAAGACTGGGTCCTCTACAGTAGCTGCTGTGGATTCTACCATGGTTATGGACCATAAGACTGGGGTCCTCTACAGTAGCTGCTGTGGATTCTACCATGGATATGGACCATAAGACTGGGTCCTCTACAGTAGCTGCTGTGGATTCTACCATGGATATGGACCATAAGACTGGGTCCTCTACAGTAGCTGCTGAGGATTCTACCATGGATATGGACCATAAGACTGAGTCCTCTACAGTAACTTCAGTGGATTCTACCATGGTTATGGACCATAAGACTGGGGTCCTCTATAGTAGCTGCTTTGGATTCTACCATGGATGTGGACCATAAGACTGGGTCCTCTACAGTAGCTGCTGTGGAATCTACCATGGTTATGGACCATAAGACCGGGGTCCTCTACAGTAGCTGCTGTGGATTCTACCATGGTTATGGACCATACGACTGGGTCCTCTACAGTAGTTGCTGTGGATTCTACCATGGTTATGGACCATAAGACTGGGTCCTCTACAGTAGCTGCTGAGGATTCTACCATGGATATGGACCATAAGATTGGGTCCTCTACAGTAACTGCAGTGGATTCTACCATGGTTATGGACCATAAGACTGGGTCCTCTACAGTAGCTGCTGTGGATTCTACCCTGGATGTAGACCACAAGACTTTTGTCCTCTACAGTAGCTGATGTGGATTCTACCATGGTTATGGACCATAAGACTGGGTCCTCTACAGTAGTTGCTGTGGATTCTACCATGGTTATGGACCATAAGACTGGGTCCTCTACAGTAGCTGCTGTGGATTCTACCATGGTTATGGACCATAAGACTGGGTCCTCTACGGTAGCTGCTCTGGATTCTACCATGGTTATGGACCATAAGGCTGGGGTCCTCTACAGTAGCTGCTGTGGATTCTACCATGGATATGGACCATAAGACTGGGTCCTCTACAGTAGCTGCTGTGGATTCTACCATGGATATTGACCATAACACTGGGTCCTCTACAGTAGCTGCTGTGGATTCTACCATGGATATGGACCATAAGATTGGGTCCTCTACAGTAGCTGCTGTGGAATCTACCATGGATATGGACCATAAGACTGGGTCCTCTACAGTAACTGTTGTGGATTCAACCATGGTTATGGACCATAAGACTGGGTCCTCTACAGTAGCTGCTTTGGATTCTACCCTGGTTATGGACCATCAGACTGGGCCCTCTACAGTAGCTGCTGTGGATTCTACCATGGTTATGGACCATAAGACTGGGTCCTCTAAAGTAGCTGCTGTGGATTCTACCATGGTTATGGACCTTAAGACTGGGGTCCTCTACAGAAGCTGCTGTGGATTCTACCATGGATATGGACCATAGGACTGGGTCCTCTACAATAGCTGCTGTGGATTCTGCCATGGATATGGACCATAAGACTGGGTCCTCTACAGTAGCTGCTGTGGATTCTACCATGGTTATGGACCATAAGACTGGGTCCTCTACAGTAGCTGCTGTGGATTCTACCATGGTTATGGACCATAAGACTGGGGTCCTCTACAGTAGCTGCTGTGGATTCTACCATGGATATGGACCATAAGACTGGGTCCTCTACAGTAGCTGCTGTGGATTCTATCATGGTTATGGACCATAAGACCAGGTCCTCTACAGTAGCTGCTGTGGATTCTATCATGGTTATGGACCATAAGACTGGGTCCTCTACAGTAGCTGCTGTGGATTCTACCATGGATATGAACCATAAGACTGGGTCCTCTACAGTAACTGCTGTGGATTCTACCATGGTTATGGACCATAAGACTGGGGTCCTCTACAGTAGCTGCTGTGGATTCTACCCTGGTTATGGACCATAAGACTGGGCCCTCTACAGTAGCTGCTGTGGATTCTACCATGGTTATGGACCATAAGACTGGGTCCTCTACAGTAGCTGCAGTGGATTCTACCCTGGTTATGGACCATAAGACTGGGCCCTCTACAGTAGCTGCTGTGGATTCTACCATGGATATGGACCATAAGACTGGGCCCTCTACAGTAACTGCTGTGGATTCTACCATGGTTATGGACCATACGACTGGGCCCTCTACAGTAGCTGCTGTGGATTCTACCATGGTTATGGACCATAAGACTGGGTCCTCTACAGTAGCTGCTGTGGATTCTACCATGGTTATGGACCATAAGACCAGGTCCTCTACAGTAGCTGCTGTGGATTGTACCATGGTTATGGACCATAAGACTGGGTCCTCTACAGTACCTGCTGTGGATAAACCTTGGATATGGACCATAAGACTATGTCCTCTACAATAGCTGCTGTGGATTATACCATGGTTATGGACCATAAGACTGGGACCTCTACAGTAGCTGCTGTGGATTCTACCATGGATGTAGACCACAAGACGTTTGTCCTCTACAGTAGCTGCTGTGGATTCTACCATGGTTATGGACCATAAGACTGGGTCCTCTACAGTAGTTGCTGTGGATTCTACCATGGTTATGGACCATAAGACTGGGTCCTCTACAGTAGCTGCTGTGGATTCTACCATGGTTATGGACCATAAGACTGGGTCCTCTACGGTAGCTGCTCTGGATTCTACCATGGTTATGGACCATAAGACTGGGACCTCTACAGTAGGTGCTGTGGATTCTACCATGGATGTAGACCACAAGACTTTTGTCCTCTACAGTAACTGCAGTGGATTCTACCATGGTTATGGACCATAGCACTGGGTCCTCTACAGTAGCTGCTGTGGATTCTACCATGGATGTAGACCACAAGACTTTTGTCCTCTACAGTAGCTGATGTGGATTCTACCATGGTTATGGACCATAAGACTGGGTCCTCTACAGTAGTTGCTGTGGATTCTACCATGGTTATGGACCATAAGACTGGGTCCTCTACAGTAGCTGCTGTGGATTCTACCATGGTTATGGACCATAAGACTGGGTCCTCTACGGTAGCTGCTCTGGATTCTACCATGGTTATGGACCATAAGGCTGGGGTCCTCTACAGTAGCTGCTGTGGATTCTACCATGGATATGGACCATAAGACTGGGTCCTCTACAGTAGCTGCTGTGGATTCTACCATGGATATTGACCATAACACTGGGTCCTCTACAGTAGCTGCTGTGGATTCTACCATGGATATGGACCATAAGATTGGGTCCTCTACAGTAGCTGCTGTGGAATCTACCATGGATATGGACCATAAGACTGGGTCCTCTACAGTAACTGTTGTGGATTCAACCATGATTATGGACCATAAGACTGGGTCCTCTACAGTAGCTGCTTTGGATTCTACCCTGGTTATGGACCATCAGACTGGGCCCTCTACAGTAGCTGCTGTGGATTCTACCATGGTTATGGACCATAAGACTGGGTCCTCTAAAGTAGCTGCTGTGGATTCTACCATGGTTATGGACCTTAAGACTGGGGTCCTCTACAGAAGCTGCTGTGGATTCTACCATGGATATGGACCATAGGACTGGGTCCTCTACAATAGCTGCTGTGGATTCTGCCATGGATATGGACCATAAGACTGGGTCCTCTACAGTAGCTGCTGTGGATTCTACCATGGTTATGGACCATACGACTGGATCCTCTACAGTAGCTGCTGTGGATTCTACCATGGTTATGGACCATAAGACTGGGGTCCTCTACAGTAGCTGCTGTGGATTCTACCATGGATATGGACCATAAGACTGGGTCCTCTACAGTAGCTGCTGTGGATTCTATCATGGTTATGGACCATAAGACCAGGTCCTCTACAGTAGCTGCTGTGGATTCTATCATGGTTATGGACCATAAGACTGGGTCCTCTACAGTAGCTGCTGTGGATTCTACCATGGATATGAACCATAAGACTGGGTCCTCTACAGTAACTGCTGTGGATTCTACCATGGTTATGGACCATAAGACTGGGGTCCTCTACAGTAGCTGCTGTGGATTCTACCCTGGTTATGGACCATAAGACTGGGCCCTCTACAGTAGCTGCTGTGGATTCTACCATGGTTATGGACCATAAGACTGGGTCCTCTACAGTAGCTGCAGTGGATTCTACCATGGATATGGACCATAAGACTGGGTCCTCTACAGTAGCTGCTGTGGAATCTACCATGGATATTGACCATAACACTGGGTCCTCTACAGTAGCTGCTGTGGATTCTACCATGGATATGGACCATAAGACTGGGCCCTCTACAGTAACTGCTGTGGATTCTACCATGGTTATGGACCATACGACTGGGCCCTCTACAGTAGCTGCTGTGGATTCTACCATGGTTATGGACCATAAGACTGGGTCCTCTACAGTAGCTGCTGTGGATTCTACCATGGTTATGGACCATAAGACCAGGTCCTCTACAGTAGCTGCTGTGGATTGTACCATGGTTATGGACCATAAGACTGGGTCCTCTACAGTACCTGCTGTGGATAAACCTTGGATATGGACCATAAGACTATGTCCTCTACAATAGCTGCTGTGGATTATACCATGGTTATGGACCATAAGACTGGGACCTCTACAGTAGCTGCTGTGGATTCTACCATGGATGTAGACCACAAGACGTTTGTCCTCTACAGTAGCTGCTGTGGATTCTACCATGGTTATGGACCATAAGACTGGGTCCTCTACAGTAGGTGCTGTGGATTCTACCATGGATGTAGACCACAAGACTTTTGTCCTCTACAGTAGCTGCTGTGGATTCTACCATGGTTATGGACCATAAGACTGGGTCCTCTACAGTAGCTGCTGTGGATTCTACCATGGTTATGGACCATAAGACTGGGTCCTCTACAGTAGCTGCTGTGGATTCTATCATGGTTATGACCATAAGACCTGGTCCTCTACAGTAGCTGCTGTGGATTCTATCATGGTTATGGACCATAAGACCTGGTCCTCTACAGTAGCTGCTGTGGACTCTACCATGGTTATGGACCATAAGACTGGGTCCTCTACAGTAGCTGCTGTGAATTCTACAATGGTTATGGACCATAAGACTGGGTCCTCTACAGTAGCTGCTGTGGATTCTACCATGGTTATGGGCCATAAGACTGGGTCCTCTACAGTAGCTGCTGTGGATTCTACCATGGTTATGGACCATAAGACTGGGGTCCTCTACAGTAGCTGCTGTGGATTCTACCATGGATATGGACCATAAGACTGGGTCCTCTACAGTAGCTGCTGAGGATTCTACCATGGATATGGACCATAAGACTGGGTCCTCTACAGTAGCTGCTGTGGATTCTACCATGGATATGAACCATAAGACTGGTCCTCTACAGGAGTTGCTGTGGATTCTACCATGGATTTGGACCATAACACTGGGTCCTCTACAGTAGCTGCTGAGGATTCTACCATGGATATAGACCATAAGACTGGGTCCTCTACAGTAACTGCAGTGGATTCTACCATGGTTATGGACCATAAGACTGGGGTCCTCTACAGTAGCTGCTGTGGATTCTACCATGGATGTGGACCATAAGACTGGGTACTCTACAGTAGTTGCTGTGGATTCTACCATGGTTATGGACCATAAGACTGGGTCCTCTACAGTAGCTGCTGTGGATTCTACCATGGTTATGGACCATAAGACTGGGTCCTCTACGGTAGCTGCTCTGGATTCTACCATGGTTATGGACCATAAGACTGGGTCCTCTAAAGTAGCTGCTGTGGATTCTACCATGGTTATGGACCTTAAGACTGGGGTCCTCTACAGAAGCTGCTGTGGATTCTACCATGGATATGGACCATAGGACTGGGTCCTCTACAATAGCTGCTGTGGATTCTGCCATGGATATGGACCATAAGACTGGGTCCTCTACAGTAGCTGCTGTGGATTCTACCATGGTTATGGACCATAAGACTGGATCCTCTACAGTAGCTGCTGTGGATTCTACCATGGTTATGGACCATAAGACTGGGGTCCTCTACAGTAGCTGCTGTGGATTCTACCATGGATATGGACCATAAGACTGGGTCCTCTACAGTAGCTGCTGTGGATTCTATCATGGTTATGGACCATAAGACCAGGTCCTCTACAGTAGCTGCTGTGGATTCTATCATGGTTATGGACCATAAGACTGGGTCCTCTACAGTAGCTGCTGTGGATTCTACCATGGATATGAACCATAAGACTGGGTCCTCTACAGTAACTGCTGTGGATTCTACCATGGTTATGGACCATAAGACTGGGGTCCTCTACAGTAGCTGCTGTGGATTCTACCCTGGTTATGGACCATAAGACTGGGCCCTCTACAGTAGCTGCTGTGGATTCTACCATGGTTATGGACCATAAGACTGGGTCCTCTACAGTAGCTGCAGTGGATTCTACCATGGATATGGACCATAAGACTGGGTCCTCTACAGTAGCTGCTGTGGAATCTACCATGGATATTGACCATAACACTGGGTCCTCTACAGTAGCTGCTGTGGATTCTACCATGGATATGGACCATAAGACTGGGCCCTCTACAGTAACTGCTGTGGATTCTACCATGGTTATGGACCATACGACTGGGCCCTCTACAGTAGCTGCTGTGGATTCTACCATGGTTATGGACCATAAGACTGGGTCCTCTACAGTAGCTGCTGTGGATTCTACCATGGTTATGGACCATAAGACCAGGTCCTCTACAGTAGCTGCTGTGGATTGTACCATGGTTATGGACCATAAGACTGGGTCCTCTACAGTACCTGCTGTGGATAAACCTTGGATATGGACCATAAGACTATGTCCTCTACAATAGCTGCTGTGGATTATACCATGGTTATGGACCATAAGACTGGGACCTCTACAGTAGCTGCTGTGGATTCTACCATGGATGTAGACCACAAGACGTTTGTCCTCTACAGTAGCTGCTGTGGATTCTACCATGGTTATGGACCATAAGACTGGGTCCTCTACAGTAGGTGCTGTGGATTCTACCATGGATGTAGACCACAAGACTTTTGTCCTCTACAGTAGCTGCTGTGGATTCTACCATGGTTATGGACCATAAGACTGGGTCCTCTACAGTAGCTGCTGTGGATTCTACCATGGTTATGGACCATAAGACTGGGTCCTCTACAGTAGCTGCTGTGGATTCTATCATGGTTATGACCATAAGACCTGGTCCTCTACAGTAGCTGCTGTGGATTCTATCATGGTTATGGACCATAAGACCTGGTCCTCTACAGTAGCTGCTGTGGACTCTACCATGGTTATGGACCATAAGACTGGGTCCTCTACAGTAGCTGCTGTGAATTCTACAATGGTTATGGACCATAAGACTGGGTCCTCTACAGTAGCTGCTGTGGATTCTACCATGGTTATGGGCCATAAGACTGGGTCCTCTACAGTAGCTGCTGTGGATTCTACCATGGTTATGGACCATAAGACTGGGGTCCTCTACAGTAGCTGCTGTGGATTCTACCATGGATATGGACCATAAGACTGGGTCCTCTACAGTAGCTGCTGAGGATTCTACCATGGATATGGACCATAAGACTGGGTCCTCTACAGTAGCTGCTGTGGATTCTACCATGGATATGGACCATAAGACTGGTCCTCTACAGGAGTTGCTGTGGATTCTACCATGGATTTGGACCATAACACTGGGTCCTCTACAGTAGCTGCTGAGGATTCTACCATGGATATAGACCATAAGACTGGGTCCTCTACAGTAACTGCAGTGGATTCTACCATGGTTATGGACCATAAGACTGGGGTCCTCTACAGTAGCTGCTGTGGATTCTACCATGGATGTGGACCATAAGACTGGGTACTCTACAGTAGTTGCTGTGGATTCTACCATGGTTATGGACCATAAGACTGGGTCCTCTACAGTAGCTGCTGTGGATTCTACCATGGTTATGGACCATAAGACTGGGTCCTCTACGGTAGCTGCTCTGGATTCTACCATGGTTATGGACCATAAGACTGGGGTCCTCTACAGTAGCTGCTGTGGATTCTACCATGGATATGGACCATAAGACTGGGTCCTCTACAGTAGCTGCTGTGGATTCTACCATGGATATTGACCATAACACTGGGTCCTCTACAGTAGCTGCTGTGGATTCTACCATGGATATGGACCATAAGATTGGGTCCTCTACAGTAGCTGCTGTGGATTCTACCATGGATATGGACCATAAGAATGGGTCCTCTAGAGTAACTGTTGTGGATTCAACCATGGTTATGGACCATAAGACTGTGTCCTCTACAGTAGCTGCTTTGGATTCTACCCTGGTTATGGACCATCAGACTGGGTCCTCTACAGTAGCTGCTGTGGATTCTACCATGGTTATGGACCATAAGACTGGGTCCTCTACAGTAGCTGCTGTGGATTCTACCATGGTTATGGACCATAAGACTGGGGTCCTCTACAGAAGCTGCTGTGGATTCTACCATGGATATGGACCATAAGACTGGGTCCTCTACAGTAGCTGCTGTGGATTCTACCATGGATATGGACCATAAGACTGGGTCCTCTATAGTAGCTGCTGTGGATTCTACCATGGTTATGGACCATAAGACTGGGTCCTCTACAGTAGCTGCTGTGGATTCTACCATGGTTATGGACCATGAGACTGGGGTCCTCTACAGTAGCTGCTGTGGATTCTACCATGGATATGGACCATATGACTGGGTCCTCTACAGTAGCTGCTGTGGATTCTATCATGGTTATGGACCATAAGACCTGGTCCTCTACAGTAGCTGCTGTGGATTCTATCATGGTTATGGACCATAAGACCTGGTCCTCTACAGTAGCTGCTGTGGACTCTACCATGGTTATGGACCATAAGACTGGGTCCTCTACAGTAGCTGCTGTGAATTCTACAATGGTTATGGACCATAAGACTGGGTCCTCTACAGTAGCTGCTGTGGATTCTACCATGGTTATGGGCCATAAGACTGGGTCCTCTACAGTAGCTGCTGTGGATTCTACCATGGTTATGGACCATAAGACTGGGGTCCTCTACAGTAGCTGCTGTGGATTCTACCATGGATATGGACCATAAGACTGGGTCCTCTACAGTAGCTGCTGTGGATTCTACCATGGATATGGACCATAAGACTGGGTCATCTACAGTAGCTGCTGAGGATTCTACCATGGATATGGACCATAAGACTGGGGTCCTCTACAGTAACTTCAGTGGATTCTACCATGGTTATGGACCATAAGACTGGGGTCCTCTATAGTAGCTGCTGTGGATTCTACCATGGATGTGGACCATAAGACTGGGTCCTCTACAGTAGCTGCTGTGGAATCTACCATGGTTATGGACCATAAGACCGGGGTCCTCTACAGTAGCTACTGTGGATTCTACCATGGTTATGGACCATAAGACTGGGTCCTCTACAGTAGTTGCTGTGGATTCTACCATGGTTATGGACCATAAGACTGGGTCCTCTACAGTAGCTGCTGAGGATTCTACCATGGTTATGGACCATAAAACTGGGTCCTCTACAGTAACTGCAGTGGATTCTACCATGGTTATGGACCATAAGACTGGGTCCTCTACAGTAGCTGCTGAGGATTCTACCATGGATATGGACCATAAGACTGGGTCCTCTACAGTAGCTGCTGTGGATTCTACCATGGATATGGACCATAAGACTGGTCCTCTACAGGAGTTGCTGTGGATTCTACCATGGATTTGGACCATAACACTGGGTCCTCTACAGTAGCTGCTGAGGATTCTACCATGGATATAGACCATAAGACTGGGTCCTCTACAGTAACTGCAGTGGATTCTACCATGGTTATGGACCATAAGACTGGGGTCCTCTACAGTAGCTGCTGTGGATTCTACCATGGATGTGGACCATAAGACTGGGTACTCTACAGTAGTTGCTGTGGATTCTACCATGGTTATGGACCATAAGACTGGGTCCTCTACAGTAGCTGCTGTGGATTCTACCATGGTTATGGACCATAAGACTGGGACCTCTACAGTAGCTGCTGTGGATTCTACCATGGATGTAGACCACAAGACGTTTGTCCTCTACAGTAGCTGCTGTGGATTCTACCATGGTTATGGACCATAAGACTGGGTCCTCTACAGTAGGTGCTGTGGATTCTACCATGGATGTAGACCACAAGACTTTTGTCCTCTACAGTAGCTGCTGTGGATTCTACCATGGTTATGGACCATAAGACTGGGTCCTCTACAGTAGCTGCTGTGGATTCTACCATGGTTATGGACCATAAGACTGGGTCCTCTACAGTAGCTGCTGTGGATTCTATCATGGTTATGACCATAAGACCTGGTCCTCTACAGTAGCTGCTGTGGATTCTATCATGGTTATGGACCATAAGACCTGGTCCTCTACAGTAGCTGCTGTGGACTCTACCATGGTTATGGACCATAAGACTGGGTCCTCTACAGTAGCTGCTGTGAATTCTACAATGGTTATGGACCATAAGACTGGGTCCTCTACAGTAGCTGCTGTGGATTCTACCATGGTTATGGGCCATAAGACTGGGTCCTCTACAGTAGCTGCTGTGGATTCTACCATGGTTATGGACCATAAGACTGGGGTCCTCTACAGTAGCTGCTGTGGATTCTACCATGGATATGGACCATAAGACTGGGTCCTCTACAGTAGCTGCTGAGGATTCTACCATGGATATGGACCATAAGACTGGGTCCTCTACAGTAGCTGCTGTGGATTCTACCATGGATATGGACCATAAGACTGGTCCTCTACAGGAGTTGCTGTGGATTCTACCATGGATTTGGACCATAACACTGGGTCCTCTACAGTAGCTGCTGAGGATTCTACCATGGATATAGACCATAAGACTGGGTCCTCTACAGTAACTGCAGTGGATTCTACCATGGTTATGGACCATAAGACTGGGGTCCTCTACAGTAGCTGCTGTGGATTCTACCATGGATGTGGACCATAAGACTGGGTACTCTACAGTAGTTGCTGTGGATTCTACCATGGTTATGGACCATAAGACTGGGTCCTCTACAGTAGCTGCTGTGGATTCTACCATGGTTATGGACCATAAGACTGGGTCCTCTACGGTAGCTGCTCTGGATTCTACCATGGTTATGGACCATAAGACTGGGGTCCTCTACAGTAGCTGCTGTGGATTCTACCATGGATATGGACCATAAGACTGGGTCCTCTACAGTAGCTGCTGTGGATTCTACCATGGATATTGACCATAACACTGGGTCCTCTACAGTAGCTGCTGTGGATTCTACCATGGATATGGACCATAAGATTGGGTCCTCTACAGTAGCTGCTGTGGATTCTACCATGGATATGGACCATAAGAATGGGTCCTCTAGAGTAACTGTTGTGGATTCAACCATGGTTATGGACCATAAGACTGTGTCCTCTACAGTAGCTGCTTTGGATTCTACCCTGGTTATGGACCATCAGACTGGGTCCTCTACAGTAGCTGCTGTGGATTCTACCATGGTTATGGACCATAAGACTGGGTCCTCTACAGTAGCTGCTGTGGATTCTACCATGGTTATGGACCATAAGACTGGGGTCCTCTACAGAAGCTGCTGTGGATTCTACCATGGATATGGACCATAAGACTGGGTCCTCTACAGTAGCTGCTGTGGATTCTACCATGGATATGGACCATAAGACTGGGTCCTCTATAGTAGCTGCTGTGGATTCTACCATGGTTATGGACCATAAGACTGGGTCCTCTACAGTAGCTGCTGTGGATTCTACCATGGTTATGGACCATGAGACTGGGGTCCTCTACAGTAGCTGCTGTGGATTCTACCATGGATATGGACCATATGACTGGGTCCTCTACAGTAGCTGCTGTGGATTCTATCATGGTTATGGACCATAAGACCTGGTCCTCTACAGTAGCTGCTGTGGATTCTATCATGGTTATGGACCATAAGACCTGGTCCTCTACAGTAGCTGCTGTGGACTCTACCATGGTTATGGACCATAAGACTGGGTCCTCTACAGTAGCTGCTGTGAATTCTACAATGGTTATGGACCATAAGACTGGGTCCTCTACAGTAGCTGCTGTGGATTCTACCATGGTTATGGGCCATAAGACTGGGTCCTCTACAGTAGCTGCTGTGGATTCTACCATGGTTATGGACCATAAGACTGGGGTCCTCTACAGTAGCTGCTGTGGATTCTACCATGGATATGGACCATAAGACTGGGTCCTCTACAGTAGCTGCTGTGGATTCTACCATGGATATGGACCATAAGACTGGGTCATCTACAGTAGCTGCTGAGGATTCTACCATGGATATGGACCATAAGACTGGGGTCCTCTACAGTAACTTCAGTGGATTCTACCATGGTTATGGACCATAAGACTGGGGTCCTCTATAGTAGCTGCTGTGGATTCTACCATGGATGTGGACCATAAGACTGGGTCCTCTACAGTAGCTGCTGTGGAATCTACCATGGTTATGGACCATAAGACCGGGGTCCTCTACAGTAGCTACTGTGGATTCTACCATGGTTATGGACCATAAGACTGGGTCCTCTACAGTAGTTGCTGTGGATTCTACCATGGTTATGGACCATAAGACTGGGTCCTCTACAGTAGCTGCTGAGGATTCTACCATGGTTATGGACCATAAAACTGGGTCCTCTACAGTAACTGCAGTGGATTCTACCATGGTTATGGACCATAAGACTGGGTCCTCTACAGTAGCTGCTGAGGATTCTACCATGGATATGGACCATAAGACTGGGTCCTCTACAGTAGCTGCTGTGGATTCTACCATGGTTATGGACCATAAGACTGGGTCCTCTACAGTAGCTGCTGAGGATTCTACCATGGATATGGACCATAAGACTGGGTCCTCTACAGTAGCTGCTGTGGATTCTACCATGGATATGGACCATAAGACTGGTCCTCTACAGGAGTTGCTGTGGATTCTACCATGGATTTGGACCATAACACTGGGTCCTCTACAGTAGCTGCTGAGGATTCTACCATGGATATAGACCATAAGACTGGGTCCTCTACAGTAACTGCAGTGGATTCTACCATGGTTATGGACCATAAGACTGGGGTCCTCTACAGTAGCTGCTGTGGATTCTACCATGGATGTGGACCATAAGACTGGGTACTCTACAGTAGTTGCTGTGGATTCTACCATGGTTATGGACCATAAGACTGGGTCCTCTACAGTAGCTGCTGTGGATTCTACCATGGTTATGGACCATAAGACTGGGTCCTCTACGGTAGCTGCTCTGGATTCTACCATGGTTATGGACCATAAGACTGGGGTCCTCTACAGTAGCTGCTGTGGATTCTACCATGGATATGGACCATAAGACTGGGTCCTCTACAGTAGCTGCTGTGGATTCTACCATGGATATTGACCATAACACTGGGTCCTCTACAGTAGCTGCTGTGGATTCTACCATGGATATGGACCATAAGATTGGGTCCTCTACAGTAGCTGCTGTGGATTCTACCATGGATATGGACCATAAGAATGGGTCCTCTAGAGTAACTGTTGTGGATTCAACCATGGTTATGGACCATAAGACTGTGTCCTCTACAGTAGCTGCTTTGGATTCTACCCTGGTTATGGACCATCAGACTGGGCCCTCTACAGTAGCTGCTGTGGATTCTACCATGGTTATGGACCATAAGACTGGGTCCTCTACAGTAGCTGCTGTGGATTCTACCATGGTTATGGACCATAAGACTGGGTCCTCTACAGTAGCTGCTGTGGATTCTACCATGGTTATGGACCATAAGACTGGGGTCCTCTACAGAAGCTGCTGTGGATTCTACCATGGATATGGACCATAAGACTGGGTCCTCTACAGTAGCTGCTGTGGATTCTACCATGGATATGGACCATAAGACTGGGTCCTCTATAGTAGCTGCTGTGGATTCTACCATGGTTATGGACCATAAGACTGGGTCCTCTACAGAAGCTGCTGTGGATTCTACCATGGTTATGGACCATGAGACTGGGGTCCTCTACAGTAGCTGCTGTGGATTCTACCATGGATATGGACCATATGACTGGGTCCTCTACAGTAGCTGCTGTGGATTCTATCATGGTTATGGACCATAAGACCTGGTCCTCTACAGTAGCTGCTGTGGATTCTATCATGGTTATGGACCATAAGACTGGGTCCTCTACAGTAGCTGCTGTGGATTCTACCATGGATATGAACCATAAGACTGGGTCCTCTACAGTAACTGCTGTGGATTCTACCATGGTTATGGACCATAAGACTGGGGTCCTCTACAGTAGCTGCTGTGGATTCTACCTTGGTTATGGACCATAAGACTGGGCCCTCTACAGTAGCTGTTGTGGATTCTACCATGGTTATGGACCATAAGACTGGGTCCTCTACAGTAGCTGCAGTGGATTCTACCATGGATATGGACCATAAGACTGGGTCCTCTACAGTAGCTGCTGTGGATTCTACCATGGATATTGACCATAACACTGGGTCCTCTACAGTAGCTGCTGTGGATTCTACCATGGTTATGGACCATAAGACTGGGCCCTCTACAGTAACTGGTGTGGATTCTACCATGGTTATGGACCATACGACTGGGCCCTCTACAGTAGCTGCTGTGGATTCTACCATGGTTATGGACCATAAGACTGGGTCCTCTACAGTAGCTGATGTGGATCCTACCATGGTTATGGACCATAAGACCAGGTCCTCTACAGTAGCTGCTGTGGATTGTACCATGGTTATGGACCATAAGACTGGGTCCTCTACAGTAGCTGCTGTGGATAAACCTTGGATATGGACCATAAGACTAGGTCCTCTACAATAGCTGCTGTGGATTCTACCATGGTTATGGACCATAAGACTGGGACCTCTACAGTAGCTGCTGTGGATTCTACCATGGATGTAGACCACAAGACGTTTGTCCTCTACATTAGCTGCTGTGGATTCTACCATGGTTATGGACCATAAGACTGGGTCCTCTACAGTAGGTGCTGTGGATTCTACCATGGATGTAGACCACAAGACTTTTGTCCTCTACAGTAGCTGCTGTGGATTCTACCATGGTTATGGACCATAAGACTGGGTCCTCTACAGTAGCTGCTGTGGATTCTACCATGGTTATGGACCATAAGACTGGGTCCTCTAGAGTAGCTGCTGTGGATTCTACCATGGATGTAGACCACAAGACGTTTGTCCTCTACATTAGCTGCTGTGGATTCTACCATGGTTATGGACCATAAGACTGGGTCCTCTACAGTAGGTGCTGTGGATTCTACCATGGATGTAGACCACAAGACTTTTGTCCTCTACAGTAGTTGCTGTGGAGTCTACCATGGTTATGGACCATAAGACTGGGTACTCTACAGTAGCTGCTGTGGATTCTACCATGGATATGGACCATAGGACTGGGTCCTCTACAGTAGTTGCTGTGGATTCTACCATGGTTATGGACCATAAGACTGTGTCCTCTACAGTAGCTGCTGTGGACTCTACCATGGTTATGGACCATAAGACTGGGTCCTCTACAGTAGCTGCTGTGGATTCTACAATGGTTATGGACCATAAGACTGGGTCCTCTACAGTAGCTGCTGTGGATTCTACCATGGTTATGGACCATAAGACTGGGTCCTCTACATTAGCTGCTGTGGATTCTACCATGGTTATGGACCATAAGACTGGGGTCCTCTACAGTAGCTGCTGTGGATTCTACCATGGATATGGACCATAAGACTGGGTCCTCTACAGTAGCTGCTGTGGATTCTACCATGGATATGGACCATAT
Source organism: Oncorhynchus clarkii lewisi (assembly GCF_045791955.1). Classification (NCBI taxonomy): domain Eukaryota; kingdom Metazoa; phylum Chordata; class Actinopteri; order Salmoniformes; family Salmonidae; genus Oncorhynchus; species Oncorhynchus clarkii. The sequence goes on from NC_092173.1 coordinate 51,549,192, forward strand.
GACTGGGTCCTCTACAGTAGCTGCTGTGGATTCTATCATGGTTATGGACCATAAGACCTGGTCCTCTACAGTAGCTGCTGTGGATTCTATCATGGTTATGGACCATAAGACTGGGTCCTCTACAGTAGCTGCTGTGGATTCTACCATGGATATGAACCATAAGACTGGGTCCTCTACAGTAACTGCTGTGGATTCTACCATGGTTACGGACCATAAGACTGGGGTCCTCTACAGTAGCTGCTGTGGATTCTACCTTGGTTATGGACCATAAGACTGGGCCCTCTACAGTAGCTGTTGTGGATTCTACCATGGTTATGGACCATAAGACTGGTCCTCTACAGTAGCTGCAGTGGATTCTACCATGGATATGGACCATAAGACTGGGTCCTCTACAGTAGCTGCTGTGGATTCTACCATGGATATTGACCATAACACTGGGTCCTCTACAGTAGCTGCTGTGGATTCTACCATGGATATGGACCATAAGACTGGGCCCTCTACAGTAACTGGTGTGGATTCTACCATGGTTATGGACCATACGACTGGGCCCTCTACAGTAGCTGCTGTGGATTCTACCATGGTTATGGACCATAAGACTGGGTCCTCTACAGTAGCTGCTGTGGATCCTACCATGGTTATGGACCATAAGACCCGGTCCTCTACAGTAGCTGCTGTGGATTGTACCATGGTTATGGACCATAAGACTGGGTCCTCTACAGTAGCTGCTGTGGATAAACCTTGGATATGGACCATAAGACTAGGTCCTCTACAATAGCTGCTGTGGATTCTACCATGGTTATGGACCATAAGACTGGGACCTCTACAGTAGCTGCTGTGGATTCTACCATGGATGTAGACCACAAGACGTTTGTCCTCTACATTAGCTGCTGTGGATTCTACCATGGTTATGGACCATAAGACTGGGTCCTCTACAGTAGGTGCTGTGGATTCTACCATGGATGTAGACCACAAGACTTTTGTCCTCTACAGTAGCTGCTGTGGATTCTACCATGGTTATGGACCATAAGACTGGGTCCTCTACAGTAGCTGCTGTGGATTCTACCATGGTTATGGACCATAAGACTGGGTCCTCTAGAGTAGCTGCTGTGGATTCTACCATGGATGTAGACCACAAGACGTTTGTCCTCTACATTATCTGCTGTGGATTCTACCATGGTTATGGACCGTAAGACTGGGTCCTCTACAGTAGGTGCTGTGGATTCTACCATGGATGTAGACCACAAGACTTTTGTCCTCTACAGTAGTTGCTGTGGAGTCTACCATGGTTATGGACCATAAGACTGGGTACTCTACAGTAGCTGCTGTGGATTCTACCATGGATATGGACCATAGGACTGGGTCCTCTACAGTAGTTGCTGTGGATTCTACCATGGTTATGGACCATAAGACTGTGTCCTCTACAGTAGCTGCTGTGGACTCTACCATGGTTATGGACCATAAGACTGGGTCCTCTACAGTAGCTGCTGTGGATTCTACAATGGTTATGGACCATAAGACTGGGTCCTCTACAGTAGCTGCTGTGGATTCTACCATGGTTATGGACCATAAGACTGGGTCCTCTATAGTAGCTGCTGTGGATTCTACCATGGTTATGGACCATAAGACTGGGGTCCTCTACAGTAGCTGCTGTGGATTCTACCATGGATATGGACCATAGGACTGGGTCCTCTACAGTAGTTGCTGTGGATTCTACCATGGTTATGGACCATAAGACTGGGGTCCTCTATAGTAGCTGCTGTGGATTCTACCATGGATGTGGACCATAAGACTGGGTCCTCTACAGTAGCTGCTGTGGAATCTACCATGGTTATGGACCATAAGACCGGGGTCCTCTACAGTAGCTGCTGTGGATTCTACCATGGTTATGGACCATAAGACTGGGTCCTCTACAGTAGTTGCTGTGGATTCTACCATGGTTATGGACCATATGACTGGGACCTCTACAGTAGCTGCTGTGGATTCTACCATGGATGTAGACCACAAGACGTTTGTCCTCTACATTAGCTGCTGTGGATTCTACCATGGTTATGGACCATAAGACTGGGTCCTCTACAGTAGGTGCTGTGGATTCTACCATGGATGTAGACCACAAGACTTTTGTCCTCTACAGTAGCTGCTGTGGATTCTACCATGGTTATGGACCATAAGACTGGGTCCTCTACAGTAGCTGCTGTGGATTCTACCATGGTTATGGACCATAAGACTGGGTCCTCTAGAGTAGCTGCTGTGGATTCTACCATGGATGTAGACCACAAGACGTTTGTCCTCTACATTAGCTGCTGTGGATTCTACCATGGTTATGGACCATAAGACTGGGTCCTCTACAGTAGGTGCTGTGGATTCTACCATGGATGTAGACCACAAGACTTTTGTCCTCTACAGTAGTTGCTGTGGAGTCTACCATGGTTATGGACCATAAGACTGGGTACTCTACAGTAGCTGCTGTGGATTCTACCATGGATATGGACCATAGGACTGGGTCCTCTACAGTAGTTGCTGTGGATTCTACCATGGTTATGGACCATAAGACTGTGTCCTCTACAGTAGCTGCTGTGGACTCTACCATGGTTATGGACCATAAGACTGGGTCCTCTACAGTAGCTGCTGTGGATTCTACAATGGTTATGGACCATAAGACTGGGTCCTCTACAGTAGCTGCTGTGGATTCTACCATGGTTATGGACCATAAGACTGGGTCCTCTACATTAGCTGCTGTGGATTCTACCATGGTTATGGACCATAAGACTGGGGTCCTCTACAGTAGCTGCTGTGGATTCTACCATGGATATGGACCATAAGACTGGGTCCTCTACAGTAGCTGCTGTGGATTCTACCATGGATATGGACCATATGACTGGGTCCTCTACAGTAGCTGCTGTGGATTCTATCATGGTTATGGACCATAAGACCTGGTCCTCTACAGTAGCTGCTGTGGATTCTATCATGGTTATGGACCATAAGACTGGGTCCTCTACAGTAGCTGCTGTGGATTCTACCATGGATATGAACCATAAGACTGGGTCCTCTACAGTAACTGCTGTGGATTCTACCATGGTTACGGACCATAAGACTGGGGTCCTCTACAGTAGCTGCTGTGGATTCTACCTTGGTTATGGACCATAAGACTGGGCCCTCTACAGTAGCTGTTGTGGATTCTACCATGGTTATGGACCATAAGACTGGGTCCTCTACAGTAGCTGCAGTGGATTCTACCATGGATATGGACCATAAGACTGGGTCCTCTACAGTAGCTGCTGTGGATTCTACCATGGATATTGACCATAACACTGGGTCCTCTACAGTAGCTGCTGTGGATTCTACCATGGATATGGACCATAAGACTGGGCCCTCTACAGTAACTGGTGTGGATTCTACCATGGTTATGGACCATACGACTGGGCCCTCTACAGTAGCTGCTGTGGATTCTACCATGGTTATGGACCATAAGACTGGGTCCTCTACAGTAGCTGCTGTGGATCCTACCATGGTTATGGACCATAAGACCCGGTCCTCTACAGTAGCTGCTGTGGATTGTACCATGGTTATGGACCATAAGACTGGGTCCTCTACAGTAGCTGCTGTGGATAAACCTTGGATATGGACCATAAGACTAGGTCCTCTACAATAGCTGCTGTGGATTCTACCATGGTTATGGACCATAAGACTGGGACCTCTACAGTAGCTGCTGTGGATTCTACCATGGATGTAGACCACAAGACGTTTGTCCTCTACATTAGCTGCTGTGGATTCTACCATGGTTATGGACCATAAGACTGGGTCCTCTACAGTAGGTGCTGTGGATTCTACCATGGATGTAGACCACAAGACTTTTGTCCTCTACAGTAGCTGCTGTGGATTCTACCATGGTTATGGACCATAAGACTGGGTCCTCTACAGTAGCTGCTGTGGATTCTACCATGGTTATGGACCATAAGACTGGGTCCTCTAGAGTAGCTGCTGTGGATTCTACCATGGATGTAGACCACAAGACGTTTGTCCTCTACATTATCTGCTGTGGATTCTACCATGGTTATGGACCGTAAGACTGGGTCCTCTACAGTAGGTGCTGTGGATTCTACCATGGATGTAGACCACAAGACTTTTGTCCTCTACAGTAGTTGCTGTGGAGTCTACCATGGTTATGGACCATAAGACTGGGTACTCTACAGTAGCTGCTGTGGATTCTACCATGGATATGGACCATAGGACTGGGTCCTCTACAGTAGTTGCTGTGGATTCTACCATGGTTATGGACCATAAGACTGTGTCCTCTACAGTAGCTGCTGTGGACTCTACCATGGTTATGGACCATAAGACTGGGTCCTCTACAGTAGCTGCTGTGGATTCTACAATGGTTATGGACCATAAGACTGGGTCCTCTACAGTAGCTGCTGTGGATTCTACCATGGTTATGGACCATAAGACTGGGTCCTCTATAGTAGCTGCTGTGGATTCTACCATGGTTATGGACCATAAGACTGGGGTCCTCTACAGTAGCTGCTGTGGATTCTACCATGGATATGGACCATAGGACTGGGTCCTCTACAGTAGTTGCTGTGGATTCTACCATGGTTATGGACCATAAGACTGGGGTCCTCTATAGTAGCTGCTGTGGATTCTACCATGGATGTGGACCATAAGACTGGGTCCTCTACAGTAGCTGCTGTGGAATCTACCATGGTTATGGACCATAAGACCGGGGTCCTCTACAGTAGCTGCTGTGGATTCTACCATGGTTATGGACCATAAGACTGGGTCCTCTACAGTAGTTGCTGTGGATTCTACCATGGTTATGGACCATATGACTGGGTCCTCTACGGTAGCTGCTGTGGATTCTATCATGGTTATGGACCATAAGACCTGGTCCTCTACAGTAACTGCAGTGGATTCTACCATGGTTATGGACCATAGCTCTGGGTCCTCTACAGTAGCTGCTGTGGATTCTACCATGGATGTAGACCACAAGACTTTTGTCCTCTACAGTAGCTGATGTGGATTCTACCATGGTTATGGACCATAAGGCTGGGGTCCTCTACAGTAGCTGCTGTGGATTCTACCATGGATATTGACCATAACACTGGGTCCTCTACAGTAGCTGCTGTGGATTCTACCATGGATATGGACCATAAGATTGGGTCCTCTACAGTAGCTGCTGTGGAATCTACCATGGATATGGACCATAAGACTGGGTCCTCTACAGTAACTGATGTGGATTCAACCATGGTTATGGACCATAAGACTGGGTCCTCTACAGTAGCTGCTTTGGATTCTACCCTGGTTATGGACCATCAGACTGGGCCCTCTACAGTAGCTGCTGTGGATTCTACCATGGTTATGGACCATAAGACTGGGTCCTCTACAGTAGCTGCTGTGGATTCTACCATGGTTATGGACCATAAGACTGGGTCCTCTACAGTAGCTGCTGTGGATTCTACCATGGTTATGGACCATTAGACTGGGGTCCTCTACAGTAGCTGCTGTGGATTCTACCATGGATATGTACCATAAGACTGGGTCCTCTACAGTAGCTGCTGTGGATTCTATCATGGTTATGGACCATAAGACCTGGTCCTCTACAGTAGCTGCTGTGGATTCTATCATGGTTATGGACCATAAGACTGGGTCCTCTACAGTAGCTGCTGTGGATTCTACCATGGATATGAACCATAAGACTGGGTCCTCTACAGTAACTGCTGTGGATTCTACCATGGATGTGGACCATAAGACTGGGTCCTCTACAGTAGCTGCTGTGGATTCTACCATGGTTATGGACCATAAGACTGGGTCCTCTGCAGTAGCTGCTGTGGATTGTACCATGGTTATGGACCATAAGACTGGGTCCTCTACAGTAGGTGCTGTGGATTCTACCATGGATGTAGACCACAATACTTTTGTCCTATACAGTAGCTGCTGTGGATTCTACCATGGTTATGGACCATAAGACTGGGTCCTCTACAGTAGCTGCTGTGGATTCTACCATCGATGTGGACCATAAGACTGGGTCCTCTACAGTAGCTGCTGTGGATTCTACCATGGTTATGGACCATAAAACTGGGTCCTCTACAGTAGCTGCTGTGGATTCTACCATGGTTATGGACGATAAGACTGGGTCCTCTACAGTAGCTGCTGTGGAATCTACCATGGATGTAGACCACAAGACGTTTGTCCTCTACATTAGCTGCTGTGGATTCTACCATGGTTATGGACCATAAGACTGGGTCCTCTACAGTAGGTGCTGTGGATTCTACCATGGATGTAGACCACAATACTGTTGTCCTCTACAGTAGCTGCTGTGGATTCTACCATGGTTATGGACCATAAGACTGGGTCCTCTACAGTAGCTGCTGTAGATTCTACCATGGATATGGACCATAAGACTGGGTCATCTACAGTAACTGCTGTGGATTCTATCATGGTTATGGATCATAAGACTGGGTCCTCTACAGTAGCTGTTGTGGATTCTACCATGGATATGGACCATGATACTGGGTCCTCTACAGTAACTGCTGTGGATTCTACCATGGTTATGGACCATAAGACTGGATCCTCTACAGTAGCTGCTGTGGATTCTACCATGGTTATGGACCATAAGACTGGGTCCTCTACAGTAGCTGCTGTGGATTCTACCATGGATATGGACCATAAGACTGGGTCCTCTACAGTAGCTTCTGTGGATTCTACCATGGTTATGGACCATAAGACTGGGGTCCTCTACAGTAGCTGCTGTGGATTCTACCATGGATATGGACCATAAGACTGGGTCCTCTACAGTAGCTGCTGTGGATTCTACCATGGATATGGACCATAAGACTGGGTCCTCTACAGTAGCTATGTAATACATGTATCACTAGCCACTTTAACTATGCCACTTTGTTTACATACTCATCTAATATGTATATACTGTACTCGATACAATCTACTGTATCTGCCTATGCTGCTCTGTACCATCACTCATTCATATATCCTTATGTACATATTCTTTATCCCCTCACACTGTGTACAAGACAGTAGTTTTGGAATTGTTAGTTAGATTACTTGTTGGTTATTACTGCATTGTCGGAACTAGAAGCACAAGCATTTCGCTACACTCGCATTAACATCTGCTAACCATGTGTATGTGACAAATAAAATTTGATTTGATTTGATTTAGCTGCTGTGGATTCTACCATCGATGTGGACCATAAGACTGGGTCCTCTACAGTAGCTGCTGTGGATTCTACCATGGATGTGGACCATTGAGACGAGAGCCAGAAAACTACTGCGTCTTCAGAGTCAAGATGGAGTTGAGTTGGAGGTAAAAGTGGAAGATATTCCCATTGCATTCCCGCCATGCTCTCTCATCTAGCCTTGAGGCTATGAAACCGTTCTGTGGCCCTGCCCTCCCTGTCTTAACTGCTGCACATCAACTAGGTCCTGCGCCAATCCCCCCACCCCTCCACCGCAGTACCCAGAGGCCGTTGCCTCTGTCTGGCCTGGGAATCCACAACCTCCCCCTCCTTGTGTGGTCACTGTAGGGAGTTCTATTGTAGGTGATGTGGTGGTTGCCAGAGTAAAGACATTCTCCTTCCCTGGCGGTAGGGTGTGTAACATTACTCGGCAGCATGGGGTCATTCTAGACCGAAACCCTGAGCTGCAAATGGTGGTCGTGCCTGCCGGTACTAATGACATTGAACTGCGGCAATTGGGGGAGTTGAGAAGGGACTTTGAATACCTGAGGGACAGGCTAATGGCTACTTGCAATCTGATTGTCCTTTCTGTCCCAATCCCAACATACATTGCACTGGACTCTTGGATGATATCGAAGCCTTTCCCCGGAAAAGTGTTGGATTTTATCAACAAATAACGTCCTTATTTAATACATAGGCCTAATGGTACAGTCCTGGGAGATCTTTTATCTATACAAATTAAAGCCAGCCCGACGGTACTGAACATATTATGGTTGTTTTAGAGATTCTGTCTGATCGGAAATTAGCTGCGTCCTCCGACAGATTCATGAGTTTGATACCTTGGACTGATTCATGAGTTAGATTCCTTGGACTGATTCATGTAAATGCCAGAAGTTTGATTTCAAACATGTATTTTACTGTAACTCTGGCTTCTCATGCCAACAGAGACGTTCTGATTATTACTGTCACGACTTCCACCGAAGGTGGCTCCTCTCCCTGTTCGGGCGGTGCTCGGCGGTCGTCGTCGACTGCCTACTAGCTGCCACCGATCCATTTTTTATTTTAATTTTTGTCTGTCTATTTTTTTTTACACCTTTGTCCTATTATTTAATTTCGGTGGGTTTATTAACCTCCGCTGCCTGCTAGTCTCTGTGAAGGATTATTTGCTGTTGTTGCTCTGTTAGGGGTGCATGTTTTTTTCTCACGGTCGTTATGCCGTTTGGACTGTAATTAGGAGTAGAGGTTTTTCCTCTGTGTGTTACGTTGTTTCCCTGTGTGTGGCGACTTCGCTGGGTGTGTTTCCCCACCTGTTGTTGTTGTGTTGGGACTTTCAATAAACGATTGTGCTACTGGGACTTCCTGGCAATCCTGCTCCTGACTCCTGCACCTCTTCTTAGGAGGCACCTAACAATTTCTGAATCTGAATCCTCGGGACGGTTGAGCTAACGTAAGCTAATGCGATTAGTATGAGGTTGTAAGTAACAAGAACATTTCCCAGGACAGACATATCTGATATTGGCAGGAAGCTTAAATTCTTCTTAATCTAATTGTACTGTCCAATTTACAGTAGCTATTACAGCGAAATAATACCATGCTATTGTTTGAGGACAGCACAGTTTTGAACATGAAAAGTTATTAAAGAAGTCTATGCTGAATTCTGATGTGTCTCTGACTGGTGTCATGACGTTGGCCTGGGGGTAGATTTGTGACAGTCATCAAATCAAATCAAATCAAATCAAAGTTATTTATATAGCCCTTCGTACATCAGCTGATATCTCAAAGTGCTGTACAGAAACCCAGCCTAAAACCCCAAACAGCAAGCAATGCAGGTGTAGAAGCACAGTCATAAATACCTCTTCCCCCCTTTTTCCTCTCTCTACCCTGCTGATGTTACATTTGCAAACCCCTTGGTTAACATAGAGATTCTGGTAACATCCGAAGGTGGGGGAAAATTAACTATATTCTGGTAATCCGAACAGTTGAACATATGCAGTGGTACTTAATGAATATAATGTCAGTTCAGTTGTCATCTGAGACATGCTCATCAATGATAAGGTGGCATAAACTCTACAGTGGAAAGTCTACACATCAGAGTTATCGGATTCACATGGAATTGTTGTTCAATTTAAATGTTTGAATATGAAATTATTTGTGATGGGATGAAATGTGATTTTAGCTTCTAAAATGTGAAATTTGGGTTTTCATAAGTTTAGGGCTGTGCTCAATCAGTGGCCCGCCCCTGTGATGGGATATGGGTTATAAAACTTTTCAAACACGCCCTCCTCTCCCTTCCTATATAAAGCCTTGACGACAATATAACCTCCTGTTCCGAGGACGTGAGGACGACGGTCCGATGTCAGAATGGTTCAGATAATAACTACAGAACGAAGCCAACATCAGCTTGAGCTTTGGTTGCGAATGGAATGAACTTTGAACTCTTATTCACAACAGAAGTGATACCTCCTAGCTGTTGAGTTAGCAACAGCAGCTGCAAACGAGGGTTAGGAAGGAACAGACAGAGTATCCCATCTATCACACAACAACGTTACTACAACGGATCCAATTGACCACCAGAGACATTCTTCAAAGGACTCGGTTTGGCAACGCGGTCTTCAATCTACCACCAACCTACTGAAGCGCAGCTCAGAGTAAATATACATTTTTTCCTTTTCCAAATGGGCGGTAATTTAGAATGCATAAGATACTGTATTTATGATAGCACAGCTTCGCCCTTTGTTCCTCAGTCTTTCTGCTCTTTCACTCAAACTCAGACCCTTTTCTTTTGTGTAACAAGCTGTCATATCTGTTCCGCCTGCTAGGGAGGTTTTCCTTTATGACTTAATTTGTAATCAAGTTATGATTAATTATGTGTATGTGTAATTCTGTGTGATTAGTTAGGTATTTAGTAAATAAATAATTAAACCCCATTTTGTATTGCTGATTCAACTTGTTAGCCAGGGTTCGTGAAGATAACCAAGAATTTACAACTTTCAGATGAGACTGAATTAAGGTGACGATTAATATTGACTGCTATTGATGTAAAATATTACTAGGTGTTTAAGAGTTTATTCGGAAGATAACAGCTCTATAAATATTATTTTATGGTCTCCCGGCTCTCTAGTTCATTACATTTACATGATTAGCTCAATCAAGTAATATTAATTACGGAGAAATTAGTTTATAGAATTGCATGTCATATCACTTAATCCAGCATAGCCAAAGACAAGATATACAGTGCCTTGCGAAAGTATTCGGCCCCCTTGAACTTTGCGACCTTTTGCCACATTTCAGGCTTCAAACATAAAGATATAAAACTGTATTTTTTTGTGAGGAATCAACAACAAGTGGGACACAATCATGAAGTGGAACGACATTTATTGGATATTTCAAACTTTTTTAACAAATCAAAAACTGAAAAATTGGGCGTGTAAAATTATTCAGCCCCCTTAAGTTAATACTTTGTAGCGCCACCTTTTGCTGCGATTACAGATGTAAGTCGCTTGGGGTATGTCTCTATCAGTTTTGCACATCGAGAGACTGACGTTTTTCCCATTCCTCCTTGCAAAACAGCTCGAGCT